>NC_085086.1:4759657-4817157 GCF_963422355.1 Corticium candelabrum
TAACAAAACATTTGACTTCAAGTTTCCGTGCTGGCATTTGCTTATATTCAACTTCAATCCATTGGCCTTCCATTTTTCTAGAACCCGCCACAATCGTTGATCGCGCTCTTCTTTATTCACACATCATACCACGATGTTATCAATAGAACGATCACAGCTAACTATTCCTGCCAAGCTCTTCCTCGCCACTCCCTAAAAATTTCTGGACCAGAGGTAATGCCTAATGCCAATCTAAGACATCGGTAACGTCCAAATGGTCTAATAAACGTAGTTAGTAACGATATGCTTCTATATACAAGAAATCTGCCAAAATCCTGATTTAGCATCAAGATTTGTAAAACAATTACACCTTCCATCCTACCAAAAATCTTCTCTGCCACTGGAATTTCGAAACGTTCACGTCTTATAGACAGATTGAACTCACTGAAGTCAATACACACCATGATTTAACCATTCTTCTTGAGAACTGGCACTATAAATGCAAACCAATCTGTCGGTTCAACCACTTCTTGAAAAATTCACATCTTCTACAGGCTCTCTAATTGATTCTTTTAATGTAGCAGCAACGGAAGCTTTACGCGTGGAAGAGCAAAACTGAATATGGAACTGCACCATCTTTCACCCTAATTTGAAAGACACGATCTTTTGTAAGTCCTGGAGTACTAATCACAGTAGAATAGTTTTTTAGAACTGAGTGTTTTACAATGTGATTGTCATTTCTATCTACTTCAGTTATTCGTTTGACCATTTCTTGTTTTTGACATGCATTCAGTTCCTTTATTGGTGAAGTAGTTGCCGGCACAACATAACATTGTAAATGGTGAGTTGTTCCATGCTCCACCTGACACAAGCATTGTCTATCTACCGGCAGTTGTCTAGATAACCAATATGGCATTAATCTAATTTAGACGGTTCCAGTGCTAGTTTATCTGTTAGTCTACAATAAACACTCCGAGCAAGACATTAACTTGAGCTCTTGTGTCTAGTTTAAAGTTCACCATAATGCCGTTATTTCTCGAAGACATAGACCAAACGTCTGACATTGAGCCACATACAGCACTAACAAACATTTCAGCGGGCTGTTCTTCTTGCATCTTCGTTTCCTGCACTTGTGCCTCATTATGTTTGCACTTACTTGCAAAATGTAGTCCACACTCTAAAAAATTCTTGTTATGGCTTGACATCTTCTATCTGTACGATTCCTTCCACACCTGGACAATCCCCGATGAGTTGCCGATCTCCCGTCCTTTTACTTTCTTTTTTAACTGCATATAGGTCTTTTGTCGTACTGGTGGATCCAAATTCTAACACTTTCAACTGAAACTGGGACAATTCTGATGTCTTGCATATCGCCACTGCTTTCTCTAACGTCATGTCCAGTCCATCTCTCTAAACAATATCTCTCCATCTTGACTTCAGAACTCTACAAACTAGCCTGTCGTTTACCAATGACTTACTGCTGGCTCCGAATTCGCGCGTCTTCTCTAATGGACGTAATTCAGTAACATGGTTTTCAATTGCCTAACCTTGCATTTCAACTCTCATAAAGAATCAATCTCTTTCGTACGCTACGTTCAATTTTGGAATAAAGTGTTCTTCAAAAATTTTCATAATGTATTCAAGCTTGTCTTTACTTTCTTTAGCGCCAAAAACAAAGGTATTACAAAACGTCTAGAGCCTCCGGACCTATTGAGTGTAGAAACACCGACGCGACGTTTACACAGGACCCACTTAAGATTTCAATCACGAACCTAATAGATACATTTTGAACCGCTGCTTCCACTTCTTTCACGCAATGGCCAAGTTTCTAGTTGCCATCACGATAGATGCTCTGGAGAATTCAGACGCTCCATTTCATGGTACTTTGTAGTATACTTGAGTATGGCAATGTAATATACTTGAGTATAGCAATAGAACAAATCAAAACACGTAAATATAGTGTAATGACAACTTGAATTACAACGCGACGTGTGCTATTCCCACAGCCTGTATTTTGACTAAACCCGGATATATCAATTAAACTATTCACACAAGTCCCGTATATTACAATTGGTAGCTGTGGAAACGTAATAGGTATCCTTTTAGGTACATAGGTATATATACTGCATGTATATGTATATAGAATATGCAAACAGTGTAGACAGACTTCATATTGCGCGCGTGAGTGCGTGCGTGCGTGTGTGTGTGTGTGTGTGTGTGTGTGTGTGTGTGTGTGTGTGTGTGTGTGTGTGTGTGTGTGTGTGTGTGTGTGTGTTGATCGTGATGAAATTGTGACTAGGTAGTGTATGGGTTGTTGTTTGAATATCATTTGTTTGCAATTCTTCTAATTCAACCGTAGACAATGTCGCCGTACACGCTTAGAATTCGTGTAGAATCGTTAGCAAGACCCATTTTTGATATATAGAATGCTCATAGTAAGCACCTCAGTAGTAGATGTTTTTGAACTGTGCAGCTATAGCCATGCAGCTTTACAATTTGATATTTCTACTTGCATTAAATTTAATTTTTAATTTTTTTTCTGAAATATAAATTGACAAACGTGTCATATACGGATACAGATGGATAGGCCATTGTCTCTTCCTGTATTCAGACAATATGCTGCTCTTCTGTTTCTGCAATGAACCTGCACGTGTAGAAACATCATTATATAACTCTGACACAATCACGGGTTTCAGAGTTTGATTTCTTTCTCTATCAATCCTCAATTGGCAATTTAAGCGAAATCTTTCACCTCTTTACACAGTGGACCACATGCTTATCTTTCCCAATATTGATAGCAAAGACTTACTATCTGCAAAGTTTCACCATCTGCAGGTTTAACGCAAATAATGTTAATTAATATCAACTATTATTGCACAACTTGATGAAGTCCAGTTCATTGATATCTCGTGTAGTGAGGAACTAGTACAGTGTTAAATGCAATAATTTAACAATAAAGAACAAATATGATCAGACGGTGAGCGCTACCGAAACTCATTGAGCAACAATCGGCTTGAATATATAAATTTTGAGAAATGTCATTAACGTGCGCTAAATAACGTGTATATATTGCTAAAGAACTGCATTCTATTAGAGTAAAAAATAATTTTACGACTATCACTCCCAATTCCAATATCGTATGCTATAGCAGTCTAATCTGCTTTACCTCTAGATAGCAGCTAGAACTTAATCGTCACTACACTAGCAGCAGCAATTGGCCAAAATTCAAAACAGTGCTATAGACACTCTAACATGCATCTTACAAATGAATGTTTTCCAAACAGCTGACAACTTCGCTAAACGACGGTCGTTTCCGAGCTCTTTCTGCCCAGCAGGCTTGCATTACTGTTGCATACTTATCCAGGCAATCGTCTGGAACGACGGGACGCTCGCCTCTTTCCACGGCGTCGTCGACTTGGTGAGCAAACCGATACTGTTCGAAAGGAAAGCCACGTGACCAAATCTCCCAAAGCACAATTCCAAAACTAAACACTAAATATGTTATTAAATACAATTAAATTAACATCATCGAGTACCTGTAGACATCGATGGATTCATCGTAGATCTCTCGTCGTGCTAACTCTGGTGCACTCCATCTCACTGTCCCAATGCTATTTTCAGACAAATCTGTCATCTCAACTAGAAGTTCATTTTCAGAATCATTTCTGCTGACTGAATTGTTTCGCTTTGATAGTCGGTTTTTGTGTGCACCACCAAAGAGTCTTCCAAGACCAAAATCAGCCACTTTGACAATCCAACTTTGGCAAACGAGTAAATTCTCACTTTTCAGATCTCGATGAATTCTTGGCGGGTTCAATTTGTGAAGAAATTCCATTCCTTTCGAAGCGTCTAGAGCAAAATCTATTTTACGATTTTGATTGATTTCAATACTGACGTCATCCAGTACGTGACGTAATGAACCTCGATGCGCAAACTCGACGACGAGAAACGGTCGTGCTTGTGGACTCGTTTTACCGGCACCAATGAAAAGTACAATATTTCGATGACGCATTGTTTGCATAAATTTAATTTCACCTGCAAATTCCAATGACGATTGTGTTTCGTCATTGTCAATCAGCATTTTTACAGCAACGTCTATGTTACGGTATTGCGCTTTCCACACTCTTCCCGAAGCTCCTCCTCCTATTTCGTCCTGCAGTTCTATTTCTTGCCAACTGATCTGCCACGCATCATTCAAAATTTGTATGTGACGACAGAAAGCCATTTCTCGTTCTTTTCGTTTCTTGATGATGCGCCGTAATACAACAACGAGTACAGTAATAATACCTACAACAATAATAACTCCCGTTCCAATGTAATAATAAGTTGCGTCTTGACAGTGAGAACCAGTGAAGCCGATCGTACATGTACATACGGGAACTTGCGTTAACCTGTTGCTCATCACCAGACATCTCCCATGACGGCAGGTATCTGTGACACAAACGTTGCAGGCGGTCAACCTCGATGATCGCTCACTTCTCGTTGTCGTTCCGTTTGGACATTTGCGGCAATCGGTCGTCTTTATATCAGAGTAAAAACCTATTTTGCAGACGTCGCACGGAAAACGAGAAATGTTGCTCGACCCTAGTCCTTCTGGACATCCCGCTTTTATGTAAAGTAAACTAGAAGGTTCTAAACTTATAACATATCCTCGTCGGAAATGCAAAGATGAAAAGAGAGACTTGTGCGGCATATCTTTTAGTTTTTCAAATGCGACGAAATTCCAAGTCTGCAAGTGAACAATAAACATCCACAAATGGAAATCTCCATCGAAATATAAATTCCTTTTTGAAATAGTCAAAGGACACCTAGATGCAATCCATAGCGTTTTACTTTGAGCAGTCGCCGCATAATAGCAAAAATCATTGATAGAATTAAGATGTGGAAGTTTGTTGGCTGGTTCTAAATATTTCCACGAATTGTTAATCATGTCATATTTCCATAATTCTAAGTTCAAATTAAAATGGATGTCGTATCCACCAAAAACAAACATGTCGCCTTCCATAAATGCAGCAGCATGACCACATCGAGGTGAGGGGACGCTCCCTGCAGAGTCGTTATTCATGTTTCTTGCTCCGGACCCACTGCTGTCGATCATTTTCAATTTCGTCCAATTTGTATTTGTAAGAGAAAATTGCCAAAGATCATTAAATACGTTATGTTCATTACAACCTCCAAACAACAACGCTGACGTCGAGTTGATGGTGACGACTGCAAAGGCATATCTAGAAGGCCTAGGACTTGACACTAATTGCATTTTATCTCTTGAAGCGATCAGTAGTGTGTACATAGGTGAAACAACCAGCAACACATTCTCCTGCATGTGCATGCTTACGGTCACAGACGTCATCATTTCATTGGGTATATTTATTCCTGTAGCGTTGAGATATCCCTCCATTTGCCATCGCATCGTGCCTAAGTTCATCGACCACATGGCTGGTGACGCAAACCTCACATCGTGTGACAGAAAGACAATCCGATAATATGTGTCTCTCCACAAAGACTGAAATCCGTAATGTGATGGAATTAGAATAGTATTGTCTATTCTAGGCATATTCCACGATCGTTCTCCCGCCTCATTGTGTCTCTGCAGACTATAAGCACCTGTGCTACTACAAAAGTTATTGAGATGATGGAAGTAATACTTAATATCCTGACTGGTAACTTGTACAATATATCTAATTTTTTCTGTCGACATTGCATTCTTCATGTACAATTTAGCATACGAAGAAAAAATCAATTCCTTTTCTATCTTTTCCACAAAAACCACCCCATTAAAATAAGACAGCCTAATAACTAAATATCGAAGAAAATTTATATAAAGAATCTCTCTTCTATAATTAACAAAAAGAACATCAAAAATTGGGTCCGCAGCTACTATCCTCCAAATATCATACGGAAGGCAGAGTTTCGTTCTATTCCAAATCGATTTCTTTAAAGAATATTTCCAAATGCATCCGTCAACCATAGCTAATACTGTTGTCTTTCCTGACCAACCACCAACTAAATGTAAACTATGAGAGAAAGGAATTGCGTTGTTTCCTACTTTCTCCCAACGATATGTTGTCAGTTCTATCAAACAGCTCAGTCTGTAGCTCACAAAATGATTTCCATCGCCAATAGGGTAGAAAACGAAAATATCTTGACTACAGGAGCACAAAGAATGCTCGCTTTCCACGGCTTCTGCAAAAATGTCATCACGAATATCCGTCCAAGTTGGCCCATCGCCCACAATAGCGACTCGTTTCCAACTCAGTTGTTCGAAGCTAAATATCCAAGTGCTGTTGATAGCATCAGGAGACAGAATGATGGCGTGTGAACTACAAATTGTCACCAGACGTAACCAGGTGTTCCATATATATCCGTTGGCAACACTATCAATCATTTTCCAAGAGCTTGCTTCTTCGTAATAAATCCACGTTTGGTATGTATTTGAATTATCCAAAAACCCGGCACCAGTTTCTCTTTTTAAAATTGTTTTTCCAAATACCAGTATTCTATAACGATATTGTTGGATTGTCATCGATGGTTTAATAACTAATGCTGCATATGTATAGTTTGTCATAAGTGGAGTATTGCATGTCCAAGAACTGAAACGTCCAAACTTATTGAAAGACTTACAAGTGCTTTTAAAACCTCCAAAAGTTTTAGTATCTTTGCTTGCAAAGGTTGTAGGCGAGATATTGTCAAGTGGAAGTTGTTGTACTCGGTTCTTTGTGTTTCGACTTGGAGATGAGCTTTTGCTTAGCTTGTAATTTGCAATAGACAGAGTAAGCAGAAATATGTACCATGACAATTCCATGCTGGCATTCGGCAATAAGTTGCTCTTGCTAAAGCAAAAGTATAAATAAAACGGAAACGATTTTTGATTGTCAAACAATCTTAATAAAAAGCAATATTCCAAATGTATGCACGCATATATTATTGCTATACTGCAGACTAGTGTTCATTGATATTAGAAATACAAAGAACTAACAAAGAAACAAACACAGACTGACAAATAGTTAGACAAACCAACAGATAAAAATGCTATACTCAACTTCCTGGCAACGAACGAGTAGCCAACCTCCATTTACGCACTCAAAAAAATTTGAGATAAGTGTAATACTAATATATTCTAGCAAAAGCGTGATCAGAGGAAAACAATCATGATTTTGACAATCCACTTGTACTCTAAGTTATTTGTTAATTACGCATGTATAAAGCTTTACTTGTGTAATGTAACAGTAATGTAGTCAATAGCAATTGCTTTATCGTACTTGAAAAAAAATCTCCATAAATTCTAGCTAGAATTTCTTTGTCACACAGTAACATTTTTAGCCAGCAATAAGATCAGAAAGTGCCGTTATGGTCAGCTAGCTTTCAATGCCTCCATTTCTTCTTTTGATGATATAAGTACGACTATCAGCAGTTCGTCAGATGCCAGTAATTTCGTCTTCTCTAACAAAGGTAGGTACAGTGTACACTTTAATATGCAAGTCAATTGCAAGCTTATGTTTTATGAGTCAAGAGCATGTTGTGGTTGAGCAGAACAAGCAAATTCTACCATAAGAGAATATGACGTCATGGTGATGAGCTCAGTCACGTAGTGCTTCGTATGGGCGGCCTTGTATGTCACAAGAGGATGTTTTGCCCCGGGAGAGCAGATTGACACACCGTCCGTGAACAAAGTAACACTTATATTGTACAAACTACTGCAATAGAGTAAACCTACTTCGGTTGTGCTAGTCTCAAAATTGCCTAAGACTAAGCAGACTTTCTCAAGAACGCAATGATAATTTCTTCTACGGTTGTCGTTCCAGAGAAACCCTTCGTTTCCTATGAAGCCTCGCAAATGTGCGCAACGGTTACCAAGAATACTCGTACGACCTCTACATCGTCCGTTCGGCGAGATACTACACGTTTCGTTACTATCGAGTAGTAAATCTGTGCTTCTGAAGACACGTTCTAACATATGAAATCATAAAACCGAAGTCGGAGATGTGTGCATGGCTAGCGAAAGGGAAATTCCCTCTAACTAGTTCAGCTTTCTGAAACTTGCAACACGCACTACATAGATAACGTTTAAACGGTTTGGCCAAATCTGTTTACTCGACTCTGTTCTGGTTCACGTCCAGGATTATGAACTCTACTCTCTGACTTCCCAATACACTCTAAGCAAACATGACTCTTGCAATGGCATCTGTATGCATTAGAGTCGCGGATCATGTCTCAGATATCGACACTTGTACGCTTTCTGCTTGCTGCTATCTACTTTTGTTCTGTTCCTGTATTGCTTGCAGTAGTTTTGACTAACTTCGATATCGTTTCGGAGAAACGTCGGTAATTATTGTACCGTTATTGACTTTGTACATTATACACGTTGTACGTTCCACTAGCCTAGTGTTTTCGTCTACGCGTGGTATCTATAATAAATCTAGGACGACTTCTCCTTATGTGGGATGACTTACGTACTGTATCAAACCAGCGTTTGGCTCGTTAAAGAGAGAGACGTCTCTTCTTTTTTCGAATATTACGCATCTCAAAGGTTTCTAGTGTACTTGGAAACACGACGTATGATATTTTAAAGCGACACTGTCAAGATTTTATCCTGGGATACCTAGCGTCTAAACGCCCCCGCAAACTTGAATTTAGGTAGAAATTTTTCAAGTTCTCCAAAACGAGGAATCGTTGGCAAGTGCGATTTTACCTGTAGTTATATTGCGTTATCTGCCACGTTTTGGCAATAGATCGACTTTGTCGAGCTTTGAGTGCCTGACAGCCGATATCGTCGTACTTGACTAGGTCATTGCGCATGGATTTGATACGTCGTATAAGTTTTGTAAATATAGAGCAAGTATAGCGTTTGTTTTCGACTTCGAACGGTTACTTTCTACGGCGAAAACGGGCCCTTTGCAAGCCGCACGTGATGGACAAGATTCCCGGAAGTTGTCACCGATATGACTAATACGGTATCTCAGAAGAGAAGCCATGGAGGTGCACGTCAAGGACAGGACGTCGCCGCAAGTGCACAACAAGTGTTATGAAGACTATTAAACTGTCGCAAGACGTCTATAGTAGGCTCCTAGCTATAGACATCCTAGCGAAAAGTCCCATTGTCTGCTTACCGGAATAATCACTGCTCCTTCGTCAGCAGACGTGTCTGATGCACTAATACGCGTTCTATCGTCACGAAACGCCATTACGCTGTACTAGGAGTCCCGATGTATGTTTGCGCGCGAAGTGTGACACGCCTAGAGCGCACAAGCATGCGCACTTGTGCGCTCAAATCTTGACAGTGTCGCTTTAATGTCGTGCATGTTAGTGAATGCTTTTTGCTACGTACCTGATTGTTGTTGGCTTGCTTGTTTGCTGGAGTGTAAGTACTTGTAGTCAGTGATCTGAAAAGACTCTTTAGTGCACAAGGAGGCTAAGATTCTTCAGTGGCGCCAGGTCTTACCACAACTGCAGGGTGGATTGTATTAATTCCCCACAATCTAAACATAAACGATCTAAAACTAAACGAGAATTAAATTTTTACAGACACACAGATAACTGTTCGTGTAGCTGGCACACAGACTGGCTGGTAGTAATTTTGCGGTGGTAAGCAGCTCTCATGGCAATAACTTTCAAAGTTTCCAAACTCTGGGGAGACCACAATCCAAGAGATTCTACAGCCAGTAGAAAAGATTGTGATCTATCCTGCAAAACATCATCATCATGTTTGAGATCCTACCCTCTTTCCCCTGCATCTGCTGCTTGTCCAGAGTGAGTGGCGGCAACAGCAATGAACCGGGAAAGTAACGAGTTACGGACTTTAATGTCAAAGAAAGCTGAACGGCCATCCAAGAAGTCAGGATGAAATAGGTTACCTGGCTTCTTGTAATTATTCGAACTGCAGCCCTGTTCTACTTTGCAATCACTGTTATCAGAGATTAGATATTGAAATAGCACGCCTCGTAATGCGTTGTGCCTTTTGGTGCGCAATGATCGTCTTCCGCAGCCTAATAAATGGTTGAGATATTTGTCTAAGACATGACCACATATACATCGGAGATTACAGCTTTGTGATGAAAAGAAGGGCAAACCTAACCAGATTTTAGATGCTGTTGTGAACTCCTCTCTGGTCAAGACGGGCCAACTTTGGGGTTTGGAAATGCCCGTAATCACGAACAAGAATGGGAGCGGAAAAAGTGCTAAGGCGAGCTTGATCCCTTACGCTGCTGCCAGCTTTAACAGTAGACAGAAGAGAAAAATCAAGACAGTTCTGGAGACCTTGCTGTAAAGAATCAGTGAAGGAAAGCGGATGTCCAAGCAAGTGAGTCATCATGGCAGCATCAGAATCTTCTCAAGAACAGAATTAGAATCCGGTATCGAAACAACGTTCTTTAGAATGAGATGCATAGCCAGACATGGAGTAGAGTGACGGCTACTAAGGAAAGCAGCAGGAGCAGTTCTACTAGCTTCTCCCAAACGAAAGTCCACCTAAAAGAATTGGAAGGGTAGCCTGCTTCCATAAAAGGTCGGATACAGAACAACCCAAGATAGTTTGCAGAAAATGGCAAAGGCTTTCGTCATAACGATGGAGCTGATGCATAACTTTATCCGGAGGTTTGGTTCTGAAGAGATGATTTAACTTGCATAAGATCAAAGCAACTCCGTAAGAGATGCAAATTAAACTGAGGATCATTCAATTCCGAGAGATGTGATTGAGCATCTAAGACTTTAATAACACGAGTCTGGAAATTTTATCAAAGAAATGATCGATTCCAACAATAGGTAAACCTAGAAACTCAGAACCACTCGAACTGACGTTGATCCTGCGAATGTCATGATCAAATTGAGTGAACTGTTGATTACCAGATGGCCAAAAGACTTCACATTTATTGATGTTGTGGTGAATTCCATAGGCGGCACCATTCTGATCCAAAAAATGCAAAGGGTAGAGGCAGCGTGTCTTGAACCAACAAAAATGTTTCATCGTCCAGGTACCTAAGCTGTGTGATTAAGCCTGGAACATCACCAATACTGTTAAGTAGATTTGCTAACACGAAGAAAAAGAAGAAAGGTTTCAGAAGATCACCCTGTTGAACAACTGCGATGGAAGCAATGTTATGCTGTCCAAATCTAAGCTCTCCAGCACAATGATAAAACCACTGAATCCAGCGAGTATTTTTTTTAGGGAAGACTTTCTGAACACGTTGTAAGTAGGACACTCTGTGACACTAATTGAAAGCATTCTTTATATCCACTTTTACACAGCATAGCTCCTCGTCGTGGCCACAGTCTTCAAGAATTTTCTGTACACCATGAACTGCCGCCTCCACGCCGTCTTTGATTCCAACACGTACCTGGCCATAGGAAAGAAAAGTGTCAGGCAGAGAGAGGCGAACAGCAGAACAGCATAATTTGCTATATATATATATATATAAATATATATATGTGTGTACACCTGGTTGATTAACACGTCTAATGAGTTGATTGGCAATCGTGTCTTTTCAACGACAGACAGATATGTAAGCCAAGAAAAACTATGACGGTCGACCGACCATTAGACTTGCACTGTTGAGAAAATTGTTTACTGATGGTGATGTGTAGTATTTCAAGATGCAGGTCCTCCAATTGGCTTTGCCTGTCGGCGACCATTCTCCAACTTGTGCTGGAATTACTTTCAAACGTACTTACGACAACAGATCTACGTTTATTTAGTTAGAGAACGTGTATTGTGGCGTCCAAATGAGCCTAAGAGAGCGCACCGGCATGGCCGGATCCAGAGAGGGTGGCTCAGGGGTTTGCAAACCCTCCTTTTTCGTAGGCGTGGTTTAATAATTTTATATCATTTATTAGAAAGAGAAAATTATTAAAGCTATAAATGACTACTACCTGTGAACTCCCTCTTTTAAAAATTCCTGCACGGAGTACCCATGGCAACTGAGATACGTTTATTCAAATATTGTCTTCAAATGTGCTCAAATGTGCCGTGAAGAAAGTAGTTCCTATTCCATTCTCTTCTTACATCAATCATTTTTATTGTTCATGCAATTCAAGTAATTCTGAAAATTTTTGGTTAAGGAGACAGAGTCTTTCACTTATCTGTTAATCTCTAGACATGAAAACCCGGGATTTGGATATCAAAGTTCTGAAATTTAGCGTACATTCTCGGGAGACGACATACCAACTGCAAAGCACCCGTTGATGGTGTCTCCTATAAATTTTTAATGTTAACTTCTGCCTCTTCAACAGCTGGTTTCTACGGGCTTCCGACATTGATTCGTGACACACGCGCAGAAACAAGGTCTCATAGTTCTCATCAATATTCACGCTTACTGTAACGTGAAAACCGAAGCCACTAGACAACAGACCAGAAAAATCTTAAAGACTATTAAAATAACGACGAAACGTGTGTATGACTTTGACTTCGCTATCGACACTCTTGTTTGAATTGGTCTGACTCTTTTCAAGGAAAATTCCAGAAAATTTAGTGTGCCGAGCGGGCGTCGAAACGGACAGCCTACTCCTGAAACAATCTAGGAAATCCCGGGACGGTTGGCAGTTATATTTACTATCATATGTAACCTTTCCCTAACAGTTATATGTCAATCTGCTTTCCAGTGAAGGAGTAGTTGTAATGTAGTACAAGCCTATCCCACTTCAGTCAAGGCTAAAGCTGCACTTTGACAATGGCCCAGTATTATATTGAATAAAGCGTCACAATGTGTCAGACCAATTCATCATTGCTAGTACTGCTGATCGAGCCTGGTCCAATCATTGACTTGGTATCCAAGAGATTTAATAGATACTGAAGTTTACCGAAGATGCTTTGGATGCAGATTATGAGAGAATGCCTTTGATGAGAGTGATAATGTATACAATATACATAACTTTCAAAAAGATAGACTCCAGAGATAGAATCACAACTTTGGATTTATGCGATGAAGCTTTGAAGCTACGGCAAGATGTTCCTGAGTGTATGACCAAATTGTTTATGTACCGGAAGGAGGTGATGTCTCTGAATATGCCATCAAATTTTCTGAATCAATCAATGTTGAGTTGACTGATAGGTGCCACGATTTATGGAGATGACATCTGATACCTGCAGGTGGTATGTGTCAAAGCAAGACTTTCCATGGATTCTACCAAGAATTTGTTTTGTCATACAGAAACATCTTTGGCCAGCAAGAAGATCAGGATGTGCCGTCATGGTCAGCTCTCAATGCCTCCATTTCTTCTTTTGATGATATAAGTACGCCCATCAGCAGTTTGTTAGATGCCAGTAATTTCGTCTTCTCCAAGTAAGCTTGGTGTACACTTTACTATGCAGGTTAATTGCCAGTGCTTGTTCGTTGAGTCAAGAGCCTGTTGTGGCTGTGCATTCCAAGCAAATTCTACCAAGAGAGAACATGGCGTCATGGTAATGACCTCAGTCACGTAGTGCTTCGTATGGGCGGCCTGTATGTCACAAGAGAATGGCTTGCCCGGGGAAAGGAAATGGACACACCATCCTTGTACAAAGTAACACTTCCTTTATAAGAACTACTGCAATAGAGTAAAATTTCTTCTGTTGTGCTAGTCACAAAATTACTTAGGACTAAGCAGACTACGCAGTGAAACGTTCTTCAGCGGTTGTCGTTCCCGAGAAACACTTCGTTTTCTATAAAGCCTCCCAATTGCGCACACTAATTATTATGGATACTAGGAAAACCTTCTACATCGCCCGTTCGGCACGATATTACACGTTTCATTACTAACCAATAGTAAATCTGTGCTTCTGAAGACACGTTCTAACATATGAAATCAAAAAATCAAAGTCGGAGAGGGGTGCAGAGATAGCGAAGGGGAAACTAGTCTAACTTTCCTACGACTTGCATCACGGACTACATAGATAACGTTTAACCGTTCTATCCAAACCTGTTTACTCGACTCTGTTTTGGTTCACCACGATTATGAACTGTAGTAGTTGACTTCCCAGTACACTCTAAGCAAACATGACCCTTGCAGTGGCATCCGTATATGCATTAGAGTCCCGGATCAAATCTCAAATATCGACACATCTACGTCTTCTGCTCGCTGCTATCTGCATTTGTTCTGTTCCTGTATCGCTTTCTCTAGTGTTGAACTACTTCGATTTCGTTTCAGAGAAATGTCGGTAATTATTGTACCGTTATTTGCTTGTACAGTATCTAAACACGTTGTACGTTCCACTAACCTAGTGTTTTCGTCTACGCGTGGTATCTATAATAAATATCGGACGACTGCTCCCCATGCGGAGATGACCAACGTACTGTATCAAACCACCGGTTGGCTCGTTTGAGAGATAAACGTCTCTTCTTTCCTCGAATATATCTCAGAAGTTTCCATTGTACTTGGATCCACGTCGTGTAATATCTGAATGTCGTGCTTGTTAGTGAATGCTTTTGCTACCTACCTGATAGTTGTTCGCTTGTTTATTTGCTTGAGTGTAAGCATGTGTATTCACTGATCTGAAAAGACTTGATAGTGCACAAGGGAGCTAAGATTGGCTCAGTGGTCTTACTACAACTGCGACATGGATTGTATTGCAAACTTTCCTATTTTTACAGTCTTTAAAACCATTTTGGCTAGTATTTAAATAAAGCTCATTAAGGTGAACTGTTTAATTTATAAATTAAATTTGTTGATAGCTTGTTGACAAATTTCAGTCATAATACATTTTATGTACAACAAATAATTTATTGGCATGTAACGGGGTGCCCTACTTCCAGTCCAAAGAAAGCATTTTATGTTATATTGCCAATTATATAAAGAAAGCTTCCAAGTGTAGTTCTTAAATATTTATAGTAAAAATTTAATTATGTTTTAAGCTTTAAGCATGCAAAAAATGTGTGGCAATTTAATTCAAATAATGTTTATATACTTGTGTTTTAGTTGAATTTGTTAGTACATTGAGTCACACTAGACCACAGTTTCGCTAGCACTTGGAAACCCTGGTAGAGGCCACGTGAAATATGCATGTCCTTGCGGTATTATTGCTAATGTTATGTGTAATGCGTGTTTTAGTCGTCTTGGTGTGTTTTTCGTTTATTAGAAAGGACAAGAATAGTGAAGTGAGCTACACAGTAAAAAGTAACATCCGTGTGTAGTTCGGCCCAAGGTGCAGCCATTGCTGTGGATGCCACCAAGACATTACTGTATGTTGTGGAATCTACACAGGGTCGGTTTCAGTGTCCTCAGGTTGTGAAAAAAAAGACTTATGGAGTCGCAGTCAATCTACTGTCTTCGTCGCCTGATCTATACTTGAACTGAGAGTAAATAAAAGTGTCTACGTGGAAGAGGCAACAATTTGTTCTACCTAGTAACAAACAGTTGATTTACGAGGCGTTTAAATAATTAGACGTTATTTTGTTGTATGTATGGTAGGTGTACCTAATTGTGGACATTCCCCGGTAATTTGAGTTACAAACGCTGTTTTCTCTGGTAGCCTGCACGAACAGACAGTGAAACATGTCCGATATACGCAGAGATGTCTAGGCTTCGTAACGGTACGTGTACGACTAGAATCGCGCAACGTCAGCTAGCGCACTAGCACAATATACGGGATAACGTCTGTAAACTGCCTGGACGCGGGGTGTATCCTAATTGTGGACACTTTTTTCTCCGTTACAGAAAGCGACTACGTCTGAGTAACAGCTGGACTAGATACCTGAATGGTTACCTCACAAGCTGGTATTTTGGGCCGCAATCAAAACCATATTCTGTGGTGTATCACATATGTCTAAAATGGCGTCGTGCATCTCAAATTTTGCAGAAACCAAGTGTTCTGTTTACGATGCAATGCAGGAGACAATCAATAATGTTTAGATGAACGTCTGAACTGTAAACGGTGGTTCTAGCATCTTTTTGTGTTGCTGGTGGAGCTGGTTATTGATATCAGACAAGGTAGTTTTGACCTTCCACCTATCCTAAGTGAGTTTGTAGGTTTTCAAGTTGTGTCTTATTGTTGCCAGATCTAGTAGCAGTGAAGACAGTCAAATTCTGACTGTATTACGAATGTCGTTGATATTGACATTCTACCTACTTTGTTCGTTCTCATTTCATACCCTATTGTGGCCAGATGTAGTAGCAGCGAAACAGCTAGATGGTCAGTGGATTAATGATGTCTAGATCTAGTATGAGTGAAGATATTCAGGTGTTTACTGGACTGGAATTACACGTTCACTCCATGCACCTAATGCTCTTCTCTAGCACATTACAAGTCAAAGTAACTAGGCTCAAAACCTTACCAAGGTACTCGATAATTGCTTAACTAACGTCAGGGCATTTTCATGATCCAACAAAAGATCGATTCGTGTACCTAGAATTTGTGGACGTGATGGGAGGAACCGTGTACGTGCTAACAGTTTTGCAGGTGAATCGTCGTGATACACCACAGAACATGGTTTGATTGCGGCCCAAAATACCAGCTTGTGCGGCAACCATTCATGTATCTAGTCCAGCTGTTACTCAGACCCAGTCGCTTTCTGTGGAGGAAAAAAACATGTCCACAATTAGGATACACGCCCGTTCGAGCTGTTCACAGACGTTATCCCATGTATTGTGTTAGTGCGCTAACAGACGTTGTGCGATTTTAGTCGTACAGGTATTGTTCCAAAGCTTAGACATTGGTGCTTAAATCAGACATGTTTCTCTCTCTCTCCGTTGCAGGTTACCAGAGAAACTGCGTTCGTAACTAAAATTAGCGGGGAGTGTCCACAATTAGGAACACCTACCCTACAAGGTGTTGCTAGTACATGTCTGTAATTTAGTATAGCTTACGGCAGTATTAGGGTACGTACTTCTGTCTTGTTGTTTGCATGATTGCTATAGACTGTTAAAGTTTTGATTTGAAGAACTATCTTGCGAGAGGAAGTTGATACAAACAATCAGGTCTGATTGCACAAGTTTTAGGAATTCAATTTTTGACATCAACTTCTAATTGGTTAGAACTAGAGGCCTCTTCGTATATTTTAGACTTGCAGTCTTGTACCATGCAGAGCCTCTCGTGCCAGTTATGTTTTGTCAAATTACTCGTGTTAGCGTGACTTAATTTAAGAAGGAATTGATCATGAGCAGTGGAAAAGGGTCTATCAAGAGGGTAAATTTGTAGTACGTACTAACAAATTCTGACTGAACAGTAGCAGTCGCGTTGTTTAGTCACATCAGATGAATATAGACTGATTGTAACATTCAGCTACATTATTTGTTGATATACACGTGAGAATTAACATAAGTTTATGAATCACCAAGCAATATATAGCACGCGTGATTGGTTTTTGCTCTAAGCCAGTAGCCAAATCAAAATTTTAAAGTGGCTTGTTTATTATATTAAAAAATCCTGTTGTTTAACTAATATAGATAAAGAATTCATGTCCTTATACTGCCACAGCATGAATGAAAATTTGGATGAAACAGTGGAATACATATATAGATAAACTATAGTCCATGCAGAATATGTCCTGTAGTGCCTTGATGCTGTTATCGCTGATGTATAGTGTGAAAACTCTTTCTCTGTACAATCTCTAACCGTTTATTACATACAAACTACTAAAAACACATGTCATGACGTCGTTCTCAATATCATTTTTACTTCAGGTTTGAGCATAGAACGGTCCTTTACCACCTGACCCCAAACCAAAAATTTAAATTCTTTGCAAAATGTGTCCAAAACGGTCGGAGGACCTGCAAACTATGCACATAGACACTAGCAAAAAATTACACACACACACACACACACACACACACACACACACACACACACACACACACACACAAACACAAAAACACACATCGCGTTCTCCCGTACTCTAAATACTAGGTAAATTTAATTATAATATTACAATACTGTACTGTGTATACAAACACGTCAACGCCGCACCCCATGCATTCCTAGGACTTCACTCTATACATTTGCGGAAGCTAACTTTCTAGGCAAAAGCGATCTTCACATCGGTTGAGTTACCAACGCTAACAGTTAAGCCGTCGAGTCTGCCGTAATAGCGATTTGGTGTATAGCCATTTGATGGGTCTCTCAAGTGCAAACTAATAGAAAGAATCGGTTGTCTTTGATCAAGAGAAATACGAAGAAACTGAAGTTTGTCGTTTCTTCTGTAATTATTGGCAGCACATGACCCAAAATCAAGTCCTTTTGATTGACCGATTGATGATTTGCCATCTACAGCATTATCAGCTCTTCCTGTGACATTGTGTGTATATGCTCAGTAAATGGGCCGTCTGATAACGACGTAATTCCAGTAAAATTCAAGTTCATCGGACCTTAATAGATACGAACAAACTACATGCCATTTAGTGCATATCATCAATGTTTTATTTTACGTAGCAATGTATGCTCCAACTTCGTAAACTTGAAGACGCTCTCGACTGTTTCGTAATACGACCCAAATGTAGCGTGATTGATTCATGCAAACAAACACTGGCGATTGGCCGTGACTAGAAGCATTGTACGCTTTATCGCTACAACGTGTAGCAGAATAGATGTTGGAGCTGTTGCTGACACTGACAGTAAGTCCATTCTGTTGCTCTTGTCCGGCCAAACCGTCTATCAGATGTAATTTTACGTATGAAATGTTCTTCTCTCTTGTCATTCTTATTTTTAAGTACTTCAATGAGTCACAGCTGTAATTGCACATTTCATAAAATATTCATACCCCGCACCACTACTTTCCTCTCTGCTGTCTCCGTCAATGGAATTGGACGCTTCAGCCCGTCTATTTCCACGAATGAAAGTATTTGGAGAAAGTTTAGCTGAAGCACTATGTAGAAATATTTCATTTCCTGCAAATATTAATCAAAACCACTAAAGGCGTCTCTTTACTGTAAATTTTTCCCCAATTACCTTCAGAATGTTTAAGAAGAAATAAACTCGTCGTACTCAGACATATGAAAAGAATCAAATTCCACGTCATGCTTTAGCAAATCACTGCTAAACATTTTGAAGACGAAATTATATGATGACCGTACACAGTCGCAGACAACCGTACACAGACGCAGACAAGCACTTGCACTTGCACGCCAACGCAAACATGCCTACGTACCACACACCTACATTCAAGTAAACACAAACACACGCGAAGGCACACACACATAAACACACACACACACACACACACACACACACACACACACACACACACACACACACACACACACACACACACACACACACTTCGCCAGAAACCAAAACGTAATTTTTACAGTCAGTGTTTGCAGACTTCTCACATATAGCTAGTACTTAGGCTACGTTAAACCGCAGTCCACCGATTCATATCAAATGGACAGCCATTCGCCTAAATCGCGCGTGTTCGGAACGGTAAAACTACTGCTATTCCGCTAGGGCACCAATGGCTCAACGCACATACACGTACGCAAGCATAAGTACACTCAGACTACATTAAATCAACTTACGCTCGTACTTGAATACAGATATCTAACTTAGATAAAATGGGCCGTTCCAAACACACACGCACACACACACACAGACACACACACACAGACACACACACACACACACACACACACACACACACACACACACACACACACACACACACACATCATTCTACAGGACTGATGTGGTTACATAACTGATCACAGCCTAGATATACAGACCGAGTGGTGGCCACTCACCTAGAAAAACGTAGATCTTTCTTACCCGACACCTTGTTTCTTTCTAGTCACACTACTACTCCATTAATGCCCAGCTGAAAGTAGGGTTGCAGTGCTATAGTGAATGCTCTGATCATGGTCTCTAAGCCTATCAATCCGTCCACAATATTTTACATCATGGGAGCACTGGTCGCCGCCGTGCTGAAATGTTGGAGACCATACGTTCTGGGCGTTTCTCTGTTTCTTTGTCGTTGTTTTTTTGATAGTACAGATGTGCCTTTTCTGAAAGTCTGATCAATTAATCATCTCTATAATAGCGATCAACGCAACTAGACTCAAAGGTTGTACGCGTAGGCGGGCATGTGGTTAGCTAAGCGTGACCGTTCTTTCCGTAGTAAGCAAGGGTCAACCTCAGACACGGTAACGGAATTCCAAAATCAATGCTGCTATTATATATTCGAGTAACTTGTGTACTTCAAGAACTGTGTTGTTGGTAGTTAGCTACAGTTCATCTAGCAAAAGGTGGTGAGTGTAGAGTACAACGCTATGCACGCAGACCACTGAAATGCCTCAACGATTCTCTCAAAAATGACGTATTCTATTTTAACACGAAATTTGACAAGCTTCTAACTCTAAACTTGCATCGCTGACAACCGAACGACGCATAAAGAAATTTTAAGCAGTGTATACGTCTGCAAGCTTGGTGCTGAAGAGCGTAGGTGGCGTGGGTGGTGCAACAGTTTGCTTTCGTTTGTGTGAGTTTGCATGCGCGTACAGGTTTGTGTACATTTGTCTACAGATAAAAAATTGTTTTATACACTAGAAAATGTTTTAAAGAAATTAGATATTGCACAGAGCACATACCTTTATATAGTTAGTTAGTACTAGACAAATAAAGCTGACACCTTAGCAAATAAAATTAAATCAATTTGAATTATCTAATCTTTTTTATTAGCAATGCAGTTAACAGTTGAATTTGTAAAACAATTTTTTAAAAACAACAAAATGGATAAATGCGAAAGAGAATTAGCAAATGATGCAATATTCTTACAGCGAATGGAATATGTACAGTTGTATAATTTACTTTGATATGATTGGCCTAATAGTTACAAATACATAATACAAAATACAACTAAAAATAGCGCCTCCTCTCTCTCTCTCTCCTTCTCTCTCTCTCTCTCTCTCTCTCTCTCTCTCTCTCTCTCCTTCTCTCTCTCTCTCTCTCCCTCTCAATATTTATATATACATGTATATATATTTACTTATTTTGGAAAGTTTATTCAGAAACATTTGAAAATGATTTTGAAACAGCTAAATGTTTTCATAATCTCTAATTTTTTTATATTATTAAACATTGGCAATTTGCTTGCATAAAATTATTAAAACATGACATATTGTATTGCAACTGTTGTTTCTGCTTCTTGGAGTATACACTAAATCTGTGTCAATGTACTCTATGTCATAAATAAATTGTTCTCTGTAGATGTTGCTTTACATATACAAATACACTTTTTAAATTCAAATCTTTTGGTACATGGCAAATAGAAATTTTCTTTATAGCTTTGTATAGTTACAATATTTTTACTAATTCTTAGCTAAATTTGATGAAAATTATTTAAGACAAACAGTGTAGAATGCCATTATATATGTTTTTGATGTATTTAGCTTTGTGCATGGACCCTATTACATGGACATCTTCAACGTTGCAACTCACCTTTTAGATATCAATGAAGTCTTTCGTTTTGTAGTGCGAAGCAACGACGTCTAAAGCTCAATTGTAATCTTTTATGACATGCAGTCCAAAGGAAGTGCTATTGTTTTATTTGCTATCTAAAATCAATTATGTATATTAACTCCGAGTGTAGACAACGACTCTTTATGACCCTAGGTAAGCCAAGCCAGACCATTAAAACTACACAGTTAGAGTATTATGAAACTAGTTCGGTTTATTCGTACGGCATTTCTTGTTACATCCTCAGTGTCATAGTTCTTAACATTGTTTTTGAGGCTTTTGTAAGATTACTGTTGACTTGCCTGTTGCATGATTATAATAGACTATATAGACTTGATTTGAAGAAATTTCTTGCGGGAGAAGGTTAGTTTCAATAATAGAGTCTGACTAAGTATTTAATTCCTTCAAGCAAATGCTAATTGGGTAGGATTATAGTTCATTTATAAATTTTGGACATGCAGTTTGTACAAGAGCCCTTTGCGCTAGTCACGCCCTGTCACTCTACAAGAGCTAGGGTGATATAGCGGGGAATTGGGCACGACTAGCGCAACACGATTTAGCAAGAGTGTTAATTTTAGTAAGCATTAGCATACTTTCAGTGAATAGTATTTAGGCGTGGTTGACCTATATTCAAGAAAAATATAATCGTCAAGAACTGATAAAGAGAAGTCCACAGCTTCACACCCAGACATATAGTAGCACATGGCAAAAGAGCTGCTCGCATACATAAAAGACACTCATTGCAAGATGATTTCTTCAACAAGAAGAGATACGTTACAATGGCCAATGTGTTTGATAACAATTTTGCATGGTGTATTAGGAAATGTTGATTACTGTTTATTATCTAAATCTTTACACATACAATTATATATTTATTACTCTATACATTTATTAATTTATAAAAAAAATTTTATTTTGTTTCAAACAAGATAATAACAGAAACGCCCTGGCAGCTGGTATAGAGGTTGTGCACATGACGTCACTAGACCACGTAATGCGCTGCCGACACAATTTTAGAGTAGCAAGTTGTTAGTCACGCCTTCTTATTTTACGATATTTGCGCGCGGTTCTGTTCCGTTTTCTGCTAGAGATGGTCAAGATTTGCTGTGCTCTTGGGTGTACTAATAGGTAATTCAGTGTTGGGCAATATCACGATATGACGCCGTCTAGCCACATTTTAAGAGCTCAGTCGAGTCGCAAGTGCAACGCGTTAGAAAAGTGTCCGAGGCCTAGGGTCTCACGTCATCATCGCCAAACGGTACACGTTCAGTAGGCAGCGATCCCGAATTAACGCCAAGGTAATATAATCAGATCTCGTTGCAAAAGCAAACGTGACATCGCTAGTCTGCCAGTACATACTTTGGGTTGGACAGCAACGAAGACAGCAAGCCCAAAAATCGACTGACACATAGGAAAGTGTCTTGCAAGATATTGCAAGATCTTAGGAGCAGCACTAGATGCCAGAGTGGATTGTAGCCGGATATGACGGATGAAAGAATGTCGAGGCTAATTTTAATTTTACATTCACCTGCCCACGTGACTAATAATGATTAGCGGTGTGAAAGCGTTTGCGCTACTACTGTTTGTTGGCGTAGTTACTGTAGGCCAGATGTCGGTATGAACACGCTCTTACATCGGCAACTGGGTGTTACTGCGCGCATGCTTGGCCGTCAGCTGATGCGTTTTACTATACCTGTGCTCTGCTTTGTGTCTGTTGTAGGCATAGAAAAAAAACAAAACAAACATATCAAATTATAACAAACCCGAATATTGCCACTCACACCAAAACTGGCATGCGTGTTTTTGCCATTCAAAATGGCGACATAGCGACCGTTACTTTAATCCGATAACGTCAATGCAACACCTCTATACCGTGTAGTGTCATAAATACGCGGGCAAGCAACCTCACGGTACACGAGAGATCCAGCAAAGTTAATGACTATAAACACAAACACGTAGACATATACTTAGCACAGCTGGTAGTTAAAACATTAAAACGGTTACCAACTGCCTGCTGCTGCTAAGACGAGTTGACGCCAGACAATGTGCATTGTTTCAGCAGTTTTGATAAATCAATAATTATAGATTTGCAGATGCAGGCTATAGCAAAGGTGTTATATTAAATATGAAATCACGTATATATAGGTAATTTTGATTTTTGCATTACGATTTTGTAGCCTTTTACTTTTGAAATCTGATGTAGTGGTGTGTATTTGTTTTTCGAAAAACTACTAGCGTTTGCCATCTAGACAGATTGCAGTTGTGCGCGCAATTCATAGTTTGGACAGGACGCAGCAAGCTCCCAATAGTCTGGAGGTTCCTAGAGTATTCTCTGATCTTCATCTTCTCATATCCTCGTGCTCGGCGTCGATTTCCGTAACCAATTACGTAGGATTTGTGTAAGCTTAGCATAGAGAATACATACTGTAATTGCAACGGATTACAGATACAGTACTTACAATAGACTACAACGATTTTTGTAGCACATGTTTACAAAAGCAGGTTTGTATAAACAATGGCATCTGTTTGCATAATTTTAGATGTTCAATTCTGACGATTGGGTAGTCTTATACTTCTCTTCACAAATTTTTATCATGTTGTTTCGTACCAGAGCTGTTTGTTGAAAGTGATCTTTACGCAAACATTATTCAAGGCACGTCACTACTATCCAATATTACGTGCTTTTCTAACAACCATTGACTATAGCTATATCAAGATTTCTTTTAGCAAACTTTGGATTCTGCCACATTAATGTTTCGCGGTACTTTAAGTTTTCAATTTTTTTCCGGATTTGCTATCGATGTTAACTCTTACTGCGTACACTATTTTTCTCTGAAAGTCCAGGCAACGGCAAGTTCCATCTTGAGTTCGCTGTGTCAGGGCAAGCGACGCAAATGTCCAGCCTTTATCTAGAGTGCAACGGCATTGTTGGCACGGCAGATTCTTTTAATTTTAACTTTTTATGATATCTGTTCTTGTATATCTTGCTCTGAAGAAAACATTTGCAGCAAAACAGCTGCAAACAAGAGTAGAAATAAATTATCTTAACACAAGTCAAACCTGATCAAGTTCCAATTAAATATCAGCATGACGTTTTCTGTTGTCATCTCGACGTGATTGAGTAGGTTCGCAAGTGCAAGCTAGCTTACAAAAATTAACAATAGTAAGTCTAAAAATTTTTGTTCTGTGTGATTGTCTACGTTCACTTTTAAATTACAGTTATTTAATTTTTTTAGTGTATTTAGTTAGTTCTTCATAACTTCTTGCAAGACAAGACTAACGTGTTTGATACGTAAAAATACAACATTTCCTTACAAAATATAACACGAACAAAAGGTTTTTTATATCAAAACATTAATTTTAAAAATTTTGTTTTTATAATAAAAATTAATAAAATATATATACAGTTATATTTACCAAAACTATAAGTACCTCGTTTCCCTGAAATTACATTTTGTCACATAACAAGTAATTATTTAATTATGAGATTATAGCCAGTTGACATAGGATGTAGACAAATTATCGGTTTTTATATGTGGTAAAAGGAAAAATGTGGTTCGTACAGTAGACAAACTGCAATTATCTGATGGGAATAATTAAATGCAGGTATAATTTATGGAACTATAGCTAGCTCAGGCGACAGTGAAATTATTCATCGCAGTAGAGAGAATTTGATTTAGGTAAGTGGCAGTTAGACAATGGTTACACAAATCGATTTAATTTAATTTAATGAAATACCTAAGGAAATTATTTGCGAGGTTGTTTCTGATTTGTTCTCAAATATAGGTAACACGACAGAGGCCACTATTTGGCAAGTGTTATAATAACATTAATAATAACAACAACAACAACAATAATAATAATGGCTTAGTGGCTAGCGACAATGGCTACCACTCCAAATTATGATATTTGTTTGTCTTTTTTCTAATATTTCTTTAGCTTTATCCGTGAGACTATGACTCGTTTTAGTCGCTGGGGAGTTTCTGTGGTCTGGCGAACGGTCCGTTGACGATGACTTTCAGTGCTTTCCTGGTATGCGTGTGGTCGCGATGTTCGCGGACATCGTAATGCCTGAAATCTATATCAAATTGGCTAGTCATTGATCGCCGTGTGGACTACCCAGAAACATGTACCCTGCTGGGCTCACCTACCGGGTTGGTGGGCGCCCAGATAGGGGTAAAGACCCCACTTGGCCATTATGGAGGAGCATAACGACACAATTAAGAGTCACTGCAGTGTTTCAGTGGTTAACGACCAATGACTACCACGTCATGGTTAGGGGGTTCAAAACCCAGTGAAGACGGTACTGTGATGATAAAAGTAGGTTTCGATTGGTAACACAACACAAGACTGAATCTGTAATTAGGAAACGCAACTTATATATTCATCCTACGCGCATGCGCAACACTACTCATGACACTCCTCCCCTACAAAATTAGGTTCATCGTCCCATTAAACATCGTCTTCATCCTCATTTGTGTACCGATATTCGACCTCTTCATATCTGTTAGCGTATTGGTCTGGTGTGAGATGTCTCACCAAAGCATCTTTGTCTCATTGGTTACCGTCTTCTATATTCTTCAGACTGCTCTCTCTGTTCTTGTGATACCAGTCCACAATAGCCATCTTCTGTATTCAATTCACTGTCCGTCCTTCTCTGATCAATGATGTTCTTCTCCCACGATAATGTTTCTTCCTGAGTTAGATGCTTTTGAATGGTTCGTGGGTTTGTCCCTACAATTTCACGACACCAATATGTGTCTCCTTGTTTTTCGATAATCACATATCTAGTACTCTTGTATGGTGAAAGTTTTCCTCATCTCCTTTCAGCTGGTGACAACTTTCTTCGTACCCCTTGTCCCACTTCATATGGAACACTTCGTCGTGAAGCTCGTACCTTTCGATTTTTTTGACCCTGTGCAATCCGCCTTCTTACACTTCCAAATATTTTGTCCATTTTCTGAATCGTATTTACCACTCGCCTCCTAGCAATTTCTTTGTGTGTCTCGTCATTTTTCCAATCCTCGTCGGACAATCTTCCTGACAGTGATAGCTGTCTAGCTAACAGTGTCTCTGGACGTCGTGATGTCTGAATGCCTGACCAATCATTAAATCATGAGGAGTACATCCAGTGGTAGCATTCACTGCGGTATTATGTGCAAACTGCACTACCCCTACTGCTTCGGACCAAGAATATTGCTTCTCCTCTATTACACAACGAATATTATTCACCAACTAATTCTGTCACTCAACCTGGCCCTGAGATTGTGGGTGATTTGCTGAACTCAATTTGTGTTTAATCCCTAAAGCTTTACTAGTCTCTTGGAAAATCAAACCCGTAAATGTGTACTTCTATCTGATTGTACCATGAGAGGAATTCCAAACTGGCAAACCCACCTCTCTCGAAAAACTTGTGCAGCAGTCTCCTCTTTACAATCTCTTGCTTGTATCAAAATACAATATCTGCTGAATGCGTCTTGGATAGCCAATATGTACTCTATTTCATTTTGAATTGACTTGTGAAAAGGACCGCAGAAGTCTATTTGAACCTTGTCCAAAGGGCGTCCTGAAATATTGGTATTCCGTAATGGAGCGTTACCAGGGAATTTCTTTCGCTTATGCAACTGACACTTATCACATCCTTGTACATATGTCATCACATCCTTCTTCATACCAGTCCACCAAGCTGCTCTACGAGCTCTCTCCCATTCTCGCTTGTCCCATATGACCTGACAAGGGCAAATCGTGTACTAAGAACAATAAGCGTCTTCTCAAATATTTTGGTAGTACCACCAACAACTCCTGATTAACACCCAAGGGGTGATTTCGTGGTGCTAGACCACGAAAATTCACAAATCTCAATATCTCATAGGCACTCAACTGTAATCGTCCCTTGGAATAAGCTCACTCCAAATCGCTATTGTGCCCTACCTTATCCATTGTGCTTTTCTTCTGGATTGCTTTGATAACTTGATGTATTTCAGACTCCTTAGATTGCTCTTGTCGGATAGTGTACAATTCAAACAACTCTGCCATCTCCTTTTTCCACCCACATCAGACCCTTGTTGTACAACTGCAACTAAACGACCATCAACTCGCGCTCGAGATAAATAATCTGCCATAGTCATTTCCTGGCTTCGAACTGCCTTGTGTATGATCTTGAAATCATATTGCTGTAATAATTTTAACCATTGTCCGCGTCGTCCTCGTTTATCTGCCATGTCCAATCTTTGTAACCACAGTAATGCTTTATGATCTGTAATCTAATCAAATCAAATGGCTTACAGAAATATACTCTCAACTTCTTAATTGCCAAGACCACCGCCAAGAGTTCTTTATCTGTTGTGCTATACCGTCTCTCTGCGGAAGTAAGTGTATGATGAAAGAAAGCTATTGGTTTCAGTTGACCTATCATTTGATTATTTTCTCTGTTTGCCAACATTGCTCCACTCGCTTCATTACTAGCATCTGTGACTAAAACAAACTTCTTAGAAAAGTCTGGAATATTCAAAGCTATCGAGTTTGCTGCTCTATTGTTTAACATCGTGAATGCTTCATTCATTTCTTCTGTCCAAATATACTTCTGTCTTCCATTCTTCTCTAAAGGTCTATACAAGGGTTTCGCTATTTCTGCCATCCCCGGAATCCATCTCTGCACATATGCAAATGCTCCAAGTGCTTTTCTCAACTCCATTACCGTTGTTGCTATTTTCAGCTTCAAAATTTGTTCTACTTGTTCTTCCTTAATTTTTACTTGTCCTGATTCTATTAAATATGCCAAGTATTCAATAAGTCTAGCTCCAAAAATACACTTGCTTGGAGACAGTACCACTCGTGCTATCTTAATCTTCTCTAGAAGAACTCGGAAACGACTCATGTGTTCCTCCCAATTCCGACTCCATATTAAGATATCATCCAGATAGCATAAGGCCTTCTTGTACTGACTATCACCCATAATTACTGTCATCATCCGTTGGAATGTTGATGGGGCTCCCGACAGACCAAATGGAAAATCCCTTTTCATTGATACTGTCCCCACGTAACCAAAAATTCTGTCAGTCCTTTATATTTATCTTTAATAGCATCTGATGATATACCGATTCCAAATCTAGGGTAGAGAAGAAGGGTGCATTGCCCAGTCTATCCAACAAATCTTCTATCAAGTGTATTGGATGAGCTGAATCCGAAATTGTCTGCGCATTCAGAGTTCCATAATCCATCGCTAGTCGCAATTTACCATTCTTCTTCCTAGCACACACAATTAGGGCTGACCAGGGGCTCGCAGAGGTCTCTATAACACCTTGTTGAAATAGATCTTGTATCTCCTTGCGAACCTCTACCATTTCTGCCTGTGATAATCGACGTCGCTTACTCATTTTATCTTTTGCCCTTGCTTTAACTCCAGCTTTTGTTCAATCCCTACCTCTACCACAGGCAATGGCTGACCGGGTCTCCACAAGACAGTTTCATATTCTTGTATCACTGTTTCTAATTCCTTGCGCTGGTCTCCTGTTAGGTCTACTTCGATCTTATAGACCCCATTACTTTCTGGCTTGCCCCTTACTTCTCTACTCGATACGCGACATACACTTCAGGATATAAAGTAGCAACAAATTGTCTCTTTCGAAGGACCTCTGACTGGCTATTAGCATTTGCTACTCGGATCGACAGCTGTTTGTCCGACTGAGGAATTATGATTGACTGCGCTGGTTTGACCATTGTCTTATGGTTTCTCTATGGTTCTACTATATATTCCTGTCCTTGCCTCATGCCTCGCGCTGTACACGAGATAAACATCTCACTCCCAGATGGAATTGACACGAATTCCTGAATTTGTGCGTGTATATTTTCCAACTTATGTTCAACATCATTATAGTACTCTAACAACTTTACTGTTTCTCCACTTCCAGAAACCAAAAACGTCATCTCATGAAAATCAAAGATCACCTTGCCAAGCCTAGACCAGGAAATTAACTCCCAGAATAACTGTACCACTAATCCTTCTACCACCAATGACCGTAGCTGAAAAACTTCCAAATGCGTTCCAGTCAACTGCACATATCTGCAAATTTTTCCTTTTACCTGAACCAACTCACCTCCAACACCCTTGCACGTCACAATGGGTGACCCTTTCAGGCAGTTCAAACTGTCTTCTTATAATCGATTTGCAGATATATGGCTGAATTCTGCTCCAGTGTCTAGCATTGCAGCTATGTCCTGATGATTCAAAACTCCCGTGACAGAAACAAATTGGCTCTTAGGTAGTCTCTTTCTTGCCATACCAAACTGTCTATGTCTACCCGAGGTATAGCCAGAAACTTGTACTACCGCTATCGTCGTTGTTGGCCAAACGTTTAGGCCTTGTTTGGCGTTGCTTGGGTTCCCATTGAGGATTCTCTCTAGCTCTCTGCCAAAAGTTTCTCTATCCGCTTCAGTGTATTATAATGCAATACCAGAATTTTATTCCTCTTTTCTTGTCGTAGTTCTCCTTTGTGCTCGCTGTCCCCTAGAGACCACTTGCTGGCGTTTCGGAATCCTTTGACATGCACAAGATTGTTCCATCCCTTGAGAGGCAAGAGACAAACAATAATTTCCACCTGTTACTGCCATTGGTACGAATGCTCTTATTCCCATTTGAATTGATCTAGCTTTTTCTGCCACATTGAGGATTTCATCATATTCATTCGGCTTCCATTCGGCTGTCAACCATTTATGACGCAAAACTTCCTGTCTGACAAAGTCATTAGTCATTCTCGCAATGAAGCGCGACAAAACTCGAGTCCGCTTCGTTTCTGACACTTCCATTGCAAAAGCATAGTCTGTCATCTGCCGCAACCGATATAAATAACTGGACAGAGCTTCATCTGGTTGTTGCTAGGCTTCTTCAAACCTTTGGATAGCCTGTTCTTTACCATCTGCGGTCTCAAACCTTCTTTCCAATCTTACAATTGTTTCCTTCATATCACTTGTCGAGGCTTCTCCGGCCGCTTCTGCTTGCTTTAACCACATTTCAATCTCTCCCGACAACTGCAAACGAAACATCATGGCACAGTGCTCTGTATCTTTCCATTGTTTGATGTTATTTGCTTGATTGATATGCTGAACCATCAAGTAGTGGCTCTTGAATGCCAACCAATGTGACGGAGACAGGCGTTCATCATCGTACGTGTGAGACGCACCTCCCGACTTCTTACTGCGTCAGTCCTTTCAGCCATATCCACACAACAGAGATACGAAACTAACTCTTGTCACCACTGTGATGACTAAGCGTCGGCTTTGGTAACACAACACAAGACTGAATCTGTATTTAGGAAACCCAACTTATATATACATCTTACGCGCATGCGCAACACTAAACATGACAGTAAATTATGAAACTTGTCTGTCTTTCTTTCTCATGTTTCTCTAGCTTTATCCATGAGACAATGACTCGTTTCAGTCTTTGGAGAGTTTCTGTCGTCTGGCGAACGGTCCGTTGACGATGACGTTCAGTGCTTTCCTGGTGATCATTGACATCCACTAGGCGTACTGTATCGAGTTGGCGGTTACTATTGCCCGCAGTCTATATCGAATTGGCTATTCATTGATCGCCGTGTGGACTACACATAAACATGTACCTTGCTAGTCTCACCTGCTGGGTTGGTGGCCGCCCAGATAAGGGTAAAGACCTCACTTGCCCATTATGGAGAGCCACAGCGACACATAATGAATCATCCTTTTGCAGACGTTGACTGACTGTACGCTCCTTGCAGTCATGGAGGTAGGGGACTACAACAGAGTGAGTCTACATATCTAATCTTGTATTGTGAGGCTGAACTGTTACCTTGCTAACAGTTCTGATTCTTTCATACAGGTGATACGGGAGAGTGACTCCGGAAAATCTTCACACTCGATGAAGCGCATAACTTGTCGCTTTAATGCACAGCTGCGGAGGAGTCTTGTTTCCGACGACAAATCGCAGAGCTTACACAAGAATGCATCCATCTCGGTCGAAGGTAGCTTCGAGCAAGCGCCTGAAACAGATGCGAAACATTACCGTACGTGTTGCAGTTCTCTTCGTGTGCGGTCCTGGAGCGGGAAGCTTATGCACGGGCAGTATCGCCGTCGCAATGAGCAACCGCCAGTGAACATGAAAAAGACCTACGGATGGATAAAGGCAGCAAATATTCCTGCTGCAACTGAGGGACTGGTCGTTGCTGCTCAAGACCAAGCTCTTCGGAATCAGGACTATGAGGGCAAGATTCTACATCGCGATATCAGTTCTACTTACGGCATGTGCAGTGTAGGCCTGGAAACAGTCGACCACATTGTGGCAAGCTGTAGTGCTTTGGCACAGATGGACTATACTGATCGACACAATCAGGTGACCTCCATCATTCACTTCGATGTTTTTCGCCATTTTGGTGTTCCAGTGGAGAGCAGATGGTACCGGCATCATTCTGATAGACTTGTGGAGAAAGATGACATTACTATGATGTGGGATACCACCATCTTCACTGCAAAGAAGATCAAAGCCAATCGTTCAGACATCTGTCTCAGATATAAGAAGACCAACACTTCTCTTCTTATTGATACCAGCTGACCTGCTATGACAACTTTGACAAGAAACATAATGAGGAATTGGTAATGTACAGCAAATTGTGAGTGGAGATAATCGGCATGTAGCATTGTCGAACACTGGTGGTTCCGGTGGTCTTAGGAGGTTTGGGCACAGTGCACGCAGGTATTGCACGGTGGCTGGTGTCATTATTTCAGGTCATCACAACCTGCAGCACTTACAGAAAACAATGCTTATGGGATCTACTCTGATCCTTCGTAGAGTCGTGTCTTCTTTCTAGACAGCCGTGATGGTCTATGTACTTCTAAAGCAGGTTTTGCTTCCGGTACTTGTAATAGACTTTACAAAACAGACTGACCTGTTTGAGCGCAGCAAATAATAATACATTTGTTTCATATCACTACAGGTACAGTGCTCTAGGCTAGACACAATACATACACTAACAAGCAAAAATTAGATATTTCTAGAAGAAGCAACGTAGAAGAATAGAAACGTAAATTAAGGTTTAATCCAACTCTTGAAGTCCATATGTAACAACACCATGATTTTCGTCCTTTCAATTCTCCACTGATCGCAACAGATTACATTGAGTATTCAGAATAAATCCGTTTACTAATTCAGTATTAGAATGAACAGCTCCTTATAAAAGAGAGGGCTGGCTAACACGCAATTGATCTGAAGCTTTCCTGATAGGTTCTCCAAGAGATTTGCTTAAGGATATTCTGTTTGAGATCACTAGTCCTCTACGATACCCTCTTCTCCAAACTTGATGTAGTAAACGTTTGGTACTTCCCATTGCCAAAGAACACAGTTCGCATCAATAGCACAATACAGGTAACAGCACGGAGTACATTATCGTTGCCTATACTGTAGGATTATGACACACACCATTTGTTTCTTTCGGAAAATAGATAATTTATGACCTAAAGGAATGACATCGTGTACTTCAGGCAGGCGCTCTCCAGTTATGGATAAAGCTGTCTCCTTACAGTAAATGGATCGCTCCTTTTTAAAACTACTTAATTTAATTTTTGGAATATTAAATTTCAGGCAGTGAGTTGTTGTAAAACTCTCGCAGATCTCCTATAACCTCTGCATGCCTTCTGTGCTTGTAAACAGAAGTGTTAAATCAATATATAGGTATTTAGAACAAGATAAGCTCCGCACTAGAAGATCGCCGAGTTGGCAAATGTGGTGACAAAGAATACAGACTCGTTTGTTGTCTAGGAAAAATTGAGACACAATTAAAACATTGAACCCGTCAACCTACTACAAGTAGTAGACTGCGTGCTTTCACGAGTACACTACACGGTACCGTACAAGAGAGAGCGTGGTACTTTATAGCAGGTCACATTTCTTTATTTGCATATGTCGCACACCTCACCAAGCAAACAGACATGCACGTCCATTCTTTATAGAACGTCTTCTGAACTATATTTGAAGTCAGCTCAACTGAACTCTATTTGCTCAACTCAACTCAATTAATTAACTCAACTAACGTAGAACAGTGTGTAGCTACAACTGAAAGAACATGGTCATAGCTAGTCAGCTAGATCTAGCTAGAGCTAGTTACTAAGTAGACTACTATGTCAATGCTGAGTATAACTACTAGAGCCAGTAATGCTAGACAATGATTGTAGAGTTCTACCGTGTCACTAAATGATCTCCGGGCTGTCATTGTCGACACGTATGTTGATATCTGCAGTCAAGATACATGAGGATGAGGCACCGGTGTAGCGTGCTGAAATTGTCACCATGCTGAGATTGTATTTTACAGTCTGCGTATGCTCAGCAACTATTTGCGCCCGTAAGTCTACATTCGGCGTGCTGATATTGTTCACACATTTAGGTAACATTATATTGCTGTTTTTTGTTTCTTGGGTAGACAATAGTTGTGTGCATTCGCTTGAGAAGTCCATGGATGATCTGAAGCAAACTGTAATTGCAAGTAGGGAAGCCAGACTTTGTCGCTACAGGGAGATGCCAGAATCTGGTAACATATCTCTTGACACAAAGCCTTCCACCAGAAATAGCAAAAATTGAAATGAGAAACATTAAGAACAAGGCATACAATGTTTGTAGAATTTTATTTTTTAGTGTGTTGGCAGTATAGCGACTAATGGATTTTTGGACTGTCGTTTCCTAACCAAATGTTTTGTAATCATTTGACTGATGCTATGTCATATGCTATCACTATTTTGACTACATTGTGTGTGCTGCAATGTTTTAATATTTGCTATGTTCAACAACACAACATTTCCATTCATGTACACAATGGAATCAACTTCTATTTGTATCCAAGAAGTTATAGACGTTTAACAGCATTTCATGTTTCCATTATAGAAAAGGAATTAATGTACGCTGGTGTTAAGAAAGACATGAGAAAAAAAGTTATTTATCAGCTAGATGAAATAACAATAATTCCTCATCAATACCAATCTAACCCCATGGGTGGACACAGTGGAATCAAAAGCACACTTGCTAAAGTCTCCTTGTTCTATACATGGAATGGCATTAAGAAAGATGTCATTGAATATGCAAATTGACATTGTATAAAATAGAATTATTTTGTAAACTATAGTAATTTGACAATGTCATTCTACAGTGTGAATCTTGTGATTGCTGTCAGAGGTATGACAAACTAAAGACGCAGGCTCCAGAGTTGAAGCCTATTAGGGTAAAGGCGCCTCTAGAACTTGTTGGAATGGATCTTTTTGGTATGTACCAGCTTTTTAGTTTTATATAATCTGCTAGCTGTATTGTATCATCTGAATTTTAGTTAAGACCATGTTATTGTTGCTCTCCCTTTCAGGACCACTACCAACAACTATTGCTGGGTTTAGGTACATTCTTACCTTTACAGACTACTACACAAAATTTGTGGATTTCTAATCATTGAAGGACAAGACTGCTAATTGTGTGGTACAGAGAATTAGAACTTTCGTATGCATGTACAAGTTCAATTTATCTTCAATGTCAACAATCAGCCGCAAGCACTTGTGAAACTGGTAATAGTGTTTTGTATTTTTACAGATGGGGTGCCCCCAAAAGACTTCTTTTTGCTCAAGGAAGAGAGTTTGTTTCACAAGTAAGAATGGCATGTCGATTCTGTTTTTTACACTAATTAATTTTAATTACCAATTAGTGTAGATTAGATACATTTATAAAATGCTGTTTCTTTTATTACATTTTTAGATCATGGCAAGCTATACAAGCTTTCTTATGCATGTTCATTGTTTTGGGCATAGCATATGCATTGATGGAAGACTTGGTATTGGGTAGACGGAATGTTATAAAGAATTCTTTCACCTCATAACTACATTTTCTTGTCCATTGAGTTTGTCGTACGATGTAAAATATTTTGCATGTATTTTCGGGTCAACACAGAGTTTTGCAGGAGGTTTAACATCATGCTGTCGGTGACAAGTGCATACCATCCCCAGTGTAATGGCAATGATGAATGCACCAATCAGACCTTGAAAGTGCGACTTGCCAAGCTTGTCAATGAGCACCAAAATGATTGGAACAACTTCCTTGATGATGCTGCCATTTCCATACGTGCTTAAAAACAGCCCTCTACAAAGTTCAGTCCATCCTTCCTTATGTTTTGTCGGCATCCAAAAACTTCGATAGAAGTAAATACTTTCATTGTTGTTCCTCATTCAGTCTTGAACCACTTTGTTAGCTATAATAATTTTGTAGATGGAAGAAGAAGAGAAAACTTTGGAAGAGACTGCTAACATTAAGGAGGAAGCTATCCTTGAAAGTAATGCAGACATGGACAGAATGATGGCAAACCGAGATACTTTGATGACACGTATTAGCCAACAGGCAAAAAAGCGTTGTACTACTATTATGTCTTACGATCTTAATAGTTTCTGTTAATATTGCTAGGTTCATCAAAATGTTTTAGAAGCCAAAGCCAAGCAAAAGGATCAATTTGCTAAACGGAAATCAAAAGAGGTCAAAGTTTTTCAGTTTTCCATTGGTGACCTCGTTTTTGGAAAAGTTATGAAGAATGTGGGACGGAAGGGTGGAAATTTAGATGCTCTGTGGACTGGCCCTTATAGCTATGTAGATGTATTCAAATTCCACAGTCATAACTGTAATTATGTGTATATATTTGAATGCTTATGATAGTATTAATTGTAGTTAGTGTTGTATTATAACTCTATCTTTACAGAATTGTTGATATTGATGATCATCAGAGGATGGCTTTAGAGTACCTGAGACTGGGCAACTCTTAAAGGTAAAGGTACCATATGAACAGGTCCGACCACACAAAACTAGCCACCTTCACGAACCACTAACAGTGCATTCTTCTGCAACTGTTTCTTTGGATAGCAGAAGAAAAGAAGCACAGAGCAACTAAACGAACTGCAGATATCATTGTGGTGTCACAAACTAAAGCAAAGAAGAGAAAAATTGGACACATGGCAATCAGCAAGTATGCACTTGTGAAGAAAGAAGTTTCCTCTCTTATCAATAGTGTGAAGTCTGAAGGAACCTGGTTGCCTGATGAACATATCGATCATGCCCAAGCATTGCTTGCAAAGCAGTTCAAGAAGATAGGGGGTTGCCAATCCGTTTGGTTTTGAACCAGACGGATGTTAGTTTGTTGGAAGACCAGACCGAAACTTTATTCAGATCATGAATATAGCAGGTAATCACTGGATTACGGTCAGTAATATTGGAAGTGACAAAGGCGCAGTGGTCATTTATAATTCACTGTATGAAAACATCGACGCTTCAGTGAAGGAGAAATTTGTAAAGGAAATAGCATACATGATAGCCCCATCATATAAGGAAATGGCTTTGGAGTGGGTTGATATTCAGAAGCAAGTGGTTGGCTCAGACTGTGGACGGTTCGCTATTGCTGTAGCAACTAGTTTGTGTTGCGGTGTACTGCCTCAAGAATGTTTTTGGTACCAGAGTCGCATGCGCAAACACCTTTGTGACTGCTTTGATAAATGAGTAACGTTTGATTTTCCCAAGTGCTCAAAGCCTAGACATCACAAATGATGTTGTCACAAAGAGAGGATTCGAATTGTCTGCCATTGCAAACAGCAATATTCCGGGAAAGAGTTGATTGTACAATGTGACAAGTGTCATAAACAGTTCCGTTGTGAATGCGAAACAGTTCATCAAGTTGTTGAAGAAAATGATCCTTTCGTCTGCCAAAACTCTTTACAATGTTATTTTGATTCTAGTGGTAATAGTGTTAGAAGATTATATTTTAGTGAAGATGGGGTGGCACTGTGCTTTTGGGTAGTTTGGTGATTTGATTGTGTTTAACTGCCTATAACAAAAAATGAGATGATTCATTATATTTTTCCAAAATTGTCATTAATCTCTTCTGGTGCGCGCAGCAACTCCAGCAGTTATTATTAAACCTTACTGTAAAAATATTACATATACTCATACACTAATTCATAACATTATGTGTGTGCGTGCATTTATTTTTTGAAATAGTAATAGTTTTATTGCAGTTTAAAATTCTAAACTATTTAATTAAAAACGAACTGCATATAATCACATTAATAGTGATATTAACAGCCGCAAAGTATGATCTGCATTAAATATATATTGCAAATCGAACGGAATTAGTGTCTACAGTAATTCTTGTACTAACAGTATCTAAATATCAATAGATTTCTCAATAGAACGTTAATTTGTTTCATGCATGCGCACAAGTTAGAGCAATTTCAGCACTTACGCAGGGGCGTAGAAACGGGTCGGGCCCGTCGGGCCATGGCCCGACCTCTTTTGGAAATATGGACTTCAGCAAGCGAACGATTGACGTAAACTTCCGGTTTAGATATAGGCGATTAAATATATTATTTATTGATACATGTATTTCTAACAGGAGCTTCTATCTCCGTATATGCTCCTGATTCTATTGTATCCATGTGGCCTCGATGTCCAGAGTCGTCTGTCACGAGACATCTACTGAGCATGCCCAGGTAGCAAAATGGCAAGGCAGACGTCCGCGTCCGGCTTTGATAACGACGACATTGTCATTGCAACACATCCGCATCAGCCGTCTGCAGCAACGTTCAGGTTTCCAAAGCGATCGTACGGAACGAAACTGAGAAGCTTCCAATCTTCTTGGTTTGAGAAATGGCCATTTCTCCACTACGATGAAACGAATGACGCCGTCTATTGTCACACCTGCTTGTCAGCCCATTTCATGAAGAAGGTCAACATTCCAACGGCTGACGACTCATTTGTAAGTTGTGTACATGTACAAGTTGTTTTCTAGTAGTCTCATACCAGACTCCCCCGCGATCAGATTTGCATGAAGTCATGCCTCGCTTAAAATTCAATTTTTAATTTTTCTTTTAAAATGTATATTGAACAGACGTTTGATAGACGGATACAGATGGATAAGCCATTGCCTCTTCCTGTATTCACACAGTATGCTGCTCTTCTAATTTTGCAATAAACCTGCACGTGTAGAAACATCATTTTACAACTCCGTCACAATCACGGGTTTCAGAGATCGATTTCTTTCTCTATCAATCCTCAATTGACAATATAAGCTAAATCGTCCACCATTTTACACTGTGGACTACATACTTATCGTTCTCAATTTTGATAGAAAGGACTTTCTACCTGCAAATGTTTACCAGCTGGAGGTGAAACGCAAATAATGTTAATTAATATCAACTGTTCTTGCACAACTTGATGACGTCTAGTTTATTGATATTCATGTTGTGAGAAACTAGTATTGGTATAGTGCGAAATGCAAAAATTTAACAATGAAAGAACAAAATTGATCAGAAGGTGAGCGCCACCGAAACTCGTTGAGAGACAATCAGCATGAATATTTAAATTTTGAGAAATGTCATTAACGTGCGCTAAGTAACCGTCTCTATTTTGCTGAACAACTGCATTCTATTAGAGTGAAAAACTATTTTACGACTAACACTCCCAATTCCAATATCGTATGCTATAGTAATCCAATCTGCTCTACCTCTAGACAGCATCTAGAACTTAATCGTCGCTACACTAGCAGCAGCAATTGGCCAAAATTCAAAACGGTGCTGTAGTAACTCTAACATGCATCTTCCACTTGAATGTTTTCCAGACAGCTGACAACTTCGTTAAACGACGGTCGTTTCCGAGCTCTTTCTTCCTAGCAGGCTTGCATACACATCCGGGCAATCGTGTGGAACGACGGAACATTCGCCTCTTTCCACGGCGTCGTCTACTTCGTGAGCAAAGCAATACTGCACGAAAGGAAAGGCACGTGACCAAATCTTTCAAAGCACAATTCCAAAACTAAACAAAAATATATTACTAAATACAATGAAATTAGCATCATCGAGTACCTGTAGACATCGATGGATTCATCGTAGATCTCTCGTCGTGCCAACTCTGGTGCACTCCATCTGACTGTTCCAATGACATCTTCAGACAAATCTCTCATCTCACCAAGAAGTTCGTTTTCAGAATTATTGCTGCTCACTTAATTGTTTCGCTTTGATCGTCGGTTTTTGTGTGCACCACCAAAGAGTCTTTCAAGACCAAAATCAGCCACTTTGACAATCCAACTTTTGCAAACGAGTAAATTCTCACTTTCAGATCTCGATGAATTCTCGGCGGGTTCAATTTTTGAAGAAATTCCATTCTTTTCGAAGCGTCTAGGGCAAAGTCTATTTTTCGATTTTGATCTATTTCAATACTGACGTCATCCAGTACGTGACGTAATGAACCTCGATGCGCAAAGTCTATGACGAGAAACGGTCTTGCTTGTGGACTCGTTTTACCGGCTCTGTTGAAAACTACAATATTTCGATGACGCATTGTTTGCATAAATTTAATTTCTTCTGCAAATTCCAATGACGATTGTGCTTCATCATTGTCAATCAGCATTTTTACCGCAACGTCTATGTTACGGTATTGCGTTTTCCACACCCTTCCCGAAGCTCCTCCTCCTATTTCGTCCTGCAGTTTTATTTCTTGCCAACTGACCTGCCACGCATCATTCAAAATTTATATGTGACGACGGAAAGCCGTTTCTCGTTCTTTTCGTTTTTTGATGATGAGCCGTAATAGAACAACGAATAAAGTGATAATGCCTATAACAATAATAACTCCCGTTCCAAAGTAATAATAAGTTGCATCTTGACAGTGAGAACCAGTGAAGCCGACAGTACATGTACATACGGGAAATTGCGTTAAACTGTTTCTCTCTCTATTTATTTATATATACATGTATTTATTTATTTTATATTTCTTTAGAAAGCTTATTCAGAAATGTTTGATTATGATGTAGACACATATAATTGTTTTAAAGTCGCTATTTTGTTTTATATTGTTAAATATTGGCAATTTGATTGCTTAAAATTATTAAAATATGACATATTGTATTGCAGCTGTTGTTTCTGCTGCTTGAAATATACACAGAATCTGTGCCAGTACATTTCTTTGTCTCTGTGTACTTATTTAAGTCTTTTAACTGCCTGCATGCTTACAATTAGCTAAAATTTCTAGAAAAAGTTGTTTTCGTGAAAAAATACTGATACATATCTCACTACGTCACTGTACTCACGTCACTGTACTTACGTCACTGTACTTTATGTCATAAATAGATTATTCTCAATAGATGTTGCTTTACAGTTGCAAATACCCTTTTCAAATTCAAATATTTGGTATAAAGCAAATCAAAATTTTGTTTATATCTTCGTATAGTTACAATATTTTTACTAATTCTTAGCTAAATTTGATAAAAATTCCTTGAGACAAACAGTGTAGAATGCCATTATAAATGTTTACAATGTAGTTAGCTTTGTGCATTGACCTCATTACATGGACAACTTCAATGCTGCAGCTCAGCGCTTAGATATACAATGAAGTCTTTCGTTTGGTGGTGCTAAGCAACGACGTCTAAAGCTCAATTGTAATTTTACATGGCATACAATCGCAAGAAAGTGCTTTTGTTTTATTTGCTATCTAAAATCAATTATGTCAATTAATTCCGAGTGTAGACAAGGACTCTTCATGACTCTAGTTAAGCCAAGCCAGATCTTACAAATATACAGTTAGAATATTATGAAACTAGTTTGGTTTATTCGTACGGCAAATTCTTGTTACATCCCAGTGTCATACTGCTTACATTATTATTAGGGTTTGTAAGTTTACGGTTGACTTGTTTGTTTGCATGATACAATAGACTTTACACTATATACGGGCTTGACTTAAAGAAATATCTTGCGAGAGAAGGTAAGTTTCAATAATGGAGTCTGACTAAGTATTCAATTCTTTCAATCAACTACTAATTTGTTAGGATTATAGTTCTTTTATAAATTTTGGACGTGAATTTTGTACAACAACCCTTTGCGCTAGTCAAGCCCTGTCAGTCTAAGCGTGCTAGGGTGACCTATCATGGCATTGGACACTACCAGCGCAACACGATTTAGCGAGAGGGCAAATTTGTAGTAAGTATTAGCATACTCTCAGCAAATAGTAGTCTAGATGTGGTTGACCCATATTCAAGAAAAATAGAAGCACCAAGAACTGTTAAAACAAAGTCCGTAGCCTCGCACCCAGACATGTAGTTGGACATGGCGAAAGAACTGCCCGCATACATAAAAGACACTCGTTGCAAGATAATTAATTCCACAGGAGGGACACGTCACAACAGCCAATGTGTTTTGATTATAATTTTGAATGGCGTATTAGAAAACATTGATCACTGTTAATTACCTAAAGCGTTACACTTACAATTACATATTTATTACTCTATGCATTTATTAATTTATAAAAAAATTCAATTTTTATCAAACAAGGGAATAACAGAAACGCGTCCTTGCTGCTGGTATGAAATTTGTCCACTTCACGTTACTAGGCTACGTGTTCCGCTGCCGCCACCATTTTGAGTGGCAAGTTGTCAGTCACGCCTTTTTATTTTCCAAAATTAGCGCGATAACACGTACACATATACTTAGCACAGCTGGTAGTTGAGACATTAAAACGGTTTATAGCTGGCCGGCGCTGGTAAGACGAGTTGACGACAGACCTTGAGCATTCTCTCAGCAGTTTTGATAAATCAATAATTATAGATTTGCAAATGCGAGCAACAGCAGTTGTTGTTTTAATAAGTATAAAACCACTTGAACAGATAAGAAGGTGAAGAAGCTTTCCGTCTGTATCACTTATTGGCTTAATTGTCTGAGTAGGTCCTCCTATATATAGCTAACTTTAATTTTTAGCATTATGATTTTGTAAGCTTTTTACTTTTCAAATCTGTTCTAGCGGCGACTATTTGGTTTTTCGACAAACTACTAGCGGTTGCCATCTAGACGGGCTGAAATTGTGCGCATAATTCATGGCTTGGACGCAGCAAGGTTCCCAATTGTCTGGATGTTCTTAGAGTATTCTTTGATCTTTCATCTTCTCACATCCTCCTGCTTGGCGTCGATTTCCGTAAACAATTATGTAGGGTTTGTGTAAGCTTAGCATAGACAATGTATACTGGAATGCGACAAATAACAGACACAGTAATTTCAATAGACTAAAATGATTGTTTTGTGAAACATTTTTACAAAAGAAGGTTTGTATAAACAATGGCGTCTGACTGCATAATTTTAGGTGTTCATTTTCGACGATTGGGTAGCATTATACTTCTCTTCACAAATTCTGATCATGTTGTTTCGTACCAGAGCTGTTTGTTCATAGTGATTGAACTTTACACAAACATTATTCAAGGCACGTCAGTACTATCCAATATCACCTGCTTTTCTAACAACCATTGACTATAGTAATATGAAGTTTCCTGTTAGCAAACTTTGGATTCTGCCACGTAAATGTTTCGCGGTACTTCAAGTTTCCATTTTTTCCCGGATTTGCTATTGATGTTAACTCCTACCGCGTACACAACTTTTCTCTGAAAGTTCGGTTAGCGGCAAGTTCCATCTTGAGTTCGCTGTCTCACAGCCAGCAACGCAAAATGTCCGGGATTTATCGTGCGTGCAATGGCATTGTTGGCACGGCAGATCCTTTTAACTTCAACTTTGTATGATATTTGTTCTTTTTTTTGCGCTGAAGTAGTTATTTGCAGCAAAACAACTACAAACAGGAGTAGAAATGAATGATCTTAACACAAATAAAACCAGATCAAGTTGTAATTAAATACCAGCGTGACGTTTTCTGTTGGCATCTCGACGTGATTGGGTAGCATCGCAGCTGCAAGCTAGCGTACAAAAATTAGCAATAGTAAGTCTAGAAATGTTCTTGTGTGTAATTGTCTGCAATTACTTTAAATTACAATTGTTATACTTCGGAAGTTTATTAAAGTAGTTGTTCATTAACTTCTTGCAAGACAAGACCTAGTCTCGCGTAGCCAAACCCCTTCTCTTCTTGATATCTACCGGCGGGAAAGGGTTTGGTGAAATTGCACATAAGCAGTGGTGCCAGGCATACGCTCACGTCTTTCCAACTAGTAATTAGATGAAGGATCAGTTGACAGGTGATAATTACTGGAAACATTCTTCTCTCTGTTGTCGACGAGAAATCACTTATTGGAAGGCTTACAACAATCAGTGGACAGACTTTACGATAGTATGGTATTGTTCTTGGTATAGGGCGTTTAGTTAGCTACGAATTCACCCAAACTGTGCGCTAACCTCTTCATAATTAATTATTTCGACCTTCCGTGCCATCGCCTCGATCTCTTCCCGCAATCCTTGAATTTGCTGATCTAGCCTAGGAAACGAAGCAAGCTACGTTCGGCAATGTATCACAAACAAGCTCGATCCAGCTGCTTCTATCTAGTCAGCTGGTCCACAAAAGAATGTCCGACTAGTTTACACTTGCCAAGGTATGTCTACATTGCTTGAGTATTGCGAGAGCCGTTTCTTTTTCTTTGTTTTGCGTTTGCTGAAAAGAGACTCCAAGCACAAAGCACAATAATCCGGATCCATTGTGTGTAACTAACAATCAACTTGCGTGGGGTTGATTACACGTTTACGTTAACGTAATTATCTGCCACCCGGAAGTCGGTGGCGGCTGACACCACTACTTGTGTGCAATTTCACCAAACCCTTTCCCGCCGGTAGATATCAAGAAGGGGAGGAATTTGGCTACGCGAGACTAGACAAGACCAAGAAGTTAGATATGCGAAAATACAATATTTGCAAACAAACTAAAACTCGAACTAAAGGTTTTTTATATCAATAATGCCAAATTAAAATTTTTTTTATTTTTATGATAAAAGTAATTAAAAAATATATACATGTATATTTACGAAAACTGTAAGTACCTCATTTTCCTAAAATTAAATTTTGTCAAGTAACAAATAATTATGTACTTAAGAGATTATAGCCAGTTGACATAGGATCTAGACAAATTATCTGGGTTCTAATTTTTGGGTCTGGTAAAAGGGAAATGTCGTTCGTACAGTAGACAAACTGCAATTATATGATGAAAATGATTAAGTACAGGTATAAGCTATGGAACTGTAGTTAGCTCAGTCGACGGTGAGATCATTAATTGCAGTAGAGAAAACTTGATCTAGATAAATGTCAGTCAGAAAACGCTTACCAAAATCGATTATAGTTAATTATATAAATACTTCAAGTAATTATTTGTAATGTTGTTTCTGAATTTTTCTTAAATATATATAACGCGGGAGTGGCCACTATTTGGCAAGTGTTATAATTGATATAGGGTTATACTTATGAAATGCTACACTGCTAATAGAAGTGTGTTAACACATTACACAACACATGCGTGTGAATGTGTGTGTGTGTGTGTGTGTGTGTGTGTGTGTGTGTGTGTGTGTGTGTGTGTGTGTGTGTGTATGTGTGTGTGTGTGTGTGTGTGTGTGTGTGTGTGTGTGTGTCTGTGTGTGTGTGTGTGTGTCTTGATTGTAATAAAATTGTGATTAACTTGTTTATTTCTTGTTTGTTTGATTATCAAATGTTCATTATTCCTTTTCATTCAACCTGTAGACTACGTCACCGTATACGCTTAGAACTATGTGGGATCGTTAGTGAGATTCATATTTAATAAATTGAATGCTCATATCAAGCACCTAAATATTAGGTGTTTGTGAACTGAGCAGCCATTAAAATGTTGTGTTACAATTTGGTATGTGTACTTACCTTAAAAATCATTTTTTAAATTTTCATTTTAAAATATAAATTGAATGGATGTTTCATATACGGATACAGATAGATAGGCTATTGCCTCTTCCTGTACTCACACAATATCCTGCTCTTCTATTTCTGCTATGAACTTGCACGTGGAAAAACATTATTTAACAACTCTGTCACTATCACATGTTTCAGAGATTAAGTTGTTTCTCAATCAATTCTTAATTTGCAATAAAAATGATAAATTGTCTATCTTTTTTACATTGTAAACTATCTGCTTGTCGTTCCCAAATTTAATAGAAAGCACTCACTACCTGCAAATTTTCACCATCCGGAAATGTAATTCAAATTTTTAAAATTAATATCAACTATTTTTGCACAACAGGATGACGTACGAATCATTGATATCTCGCGTAGTGAGGAAATGGTATTACTCTAGTGCAAAATACAAAAATTGATCAATGAAAGAATGAAAATAATCAGAGAGTAAGCGCCACAAAGCTAATTGAGAGACAATCAGCAAGAATATATCTATTTTGAGAAATGTCATCTAACGTGCGCCAAATAACCGTGTTTATTTCGCTAAAGAACTGCGTTCTAGTACAATGAATAATAATTTTCGACTAACAGTCCCAATTCCAATATCGTATGCTATCGCAATGTAATCTGTTCTACCTCTACATAGCGGCTAAAACTTAGGCGTCACTATGCTAGCAGCAATTGGAACAAATTCAAAGCTATCCTGCAGTCACTCTAAAATGCATCTTCCACATGCATTTTTTCCAGACAGCTGACAATTTCGCTAAACGACGGTCGCTTCCGAGCTCTTTCTGCCCAGCAAGCTTGCATTGCTGTTGCATACCTTTCCGGGCAATCATCTGGAACGACGGGACGTTCGCCACTTTCCACGGCGTCCTCGACTTCGTGCGCAAAGCGATACTGTTCGAAAGGAAAGGCACGTGACCAAATCTCCCAAAGCACAATTCCAAAACTAAACAAAAATATATTATTAAATACAATAAAACTAACATCATCGAGTACCTGTAGACATCGATGGATTCATCATAGATCTCTCGTCGTGCTAACTCTGGTGCACTCCATCTGACTGTTCCAATGACATCTTCAGACAAATCTCTCATTTCACCAAGAAGTTCGCTTTCAGAATTATTGCTGCTCACTGAATCGTTTCGCTTTGATCGTCGGGTTTTGTGCATACCACCATAGAGTCTTCCAAGACCAAAATCAGCCACTTTGACAATCCAACTTTTGCAAACGAGTAAATTCTCACTTTTCAGATCTCGATGAATTCTCGGCGGGTTCAATTTGTGAAGAAATTCCATTCCTTTCGAAGCGTCTAGGGCAAAGTCTATTTTTCGATTTTGATCTATTTCAATACTGACGTCATCCAGTACGTGACGTAATGAACCTCGATGCGCAAACTCGACGACGAGAAACGGTCTTGCTTGTGGACTCGTTTTACCGGCTCCGAGAAAAAGTACAATATTTCGATGACGCATTGTTTGCATAAATTTAATTTCTCCTGCAAATTCTAGTAACGACTGTGATTCATCATTGTCAATCAACATTTTTACTGCAACGTCTAGGTTACGGTATTGCGCTTTCCACACTCTTCCCGAAGCTCCTCCTCCTATTTCGTCCTGCAGTTCTATTTCTTGCCAACTGATCTGCCACGCATCATTCAAACTTTGTATGTGACGACGGAAAGCCGTTTCTCGTTCTTTTCGTTTCTTGATGATGCGCCGTAATACAACAGCTAATAAAGTGATAATACCTATAACAATAATAACTCCCGTTCCAATGTAATAATAAGTTGCGTCTTGACAGTGAGAACCAGTAAAGCCGACAGTACATGTACATACGGGAACTTGCGTTAAACTGTTGCTGACCACCAGACATCTCCCATGACGACAGGTACCCGTAACACAAACGTTGCAGGCGGTCAGCTTCGACGATCGCTCATCTCTCGTCGTCGTTCCGTTTGGACATTTGCGGCAGTCGGTCGTCTTTACATCAGAGTAAAAACCGATTTTGCAGACGTCGCACGGAAAACGAGAAATGTTGCTCGACCCTAGTCCTTCGGGACATCCCGCTTTTATGTAAAGTAAACTAGAAGGTTCTAAACTTATGAGATATCCTCGTCGGAAATGCAGAGATGAAAAGAGAGACTTGGGCGGCATATCTTTTAGTTTTTCAAGTGCGACGAAATGCCAAGTCTGCAAGTGAACAATAAACATCCACAAATTGAAATTTCCATCGAAATTTAAATTTCTGTTTCCAAGAAACAAAGGACACCTAGATGCAATCCATAACATTTTACTTTGAGCAGTCGCCGCAAAATAGCAAATATCATCAGTCATATGTGGAAGTTTCTTGATTGGTTCTAAATATCTCCACGAATTGTTAATCATGTTGTATTTCCACAATTCTAAGTTCAAATTGAAATGGAAGTCGTATCCACCAAAAACAAACATGTCGCCTTCTATAACTGCAGCAGCATGACCACATCGAGGTGAGGGGACGCTTCCTGCAGAGTCGTCAATAACAAATCCTGCTCCGGGCCCACTACTCTTGATCATTTTCACCTTCGTCCAATTTCTACGTGTAAGAGAAAATTGCCAAAGATCATTAAACACATTATATTCATTACAACCTCCAAACAACAACGCTAACGTCGAGTTGATAGTGAGGACTGTAAATGCATATCTAGATGGACTAGGACTTGACGTTATTTCCATGTGATCTCTTGAAGTGATCAATATTGTGTACCTACGTGAAACCACCAGCAACACATTTTTCTGCATATACATGCTTACAGTCACAGACGTCATCATTTCATTGGGTATATTTATTCCTGTAACGTTGAGATATCCCTCCATTTGCCATCGCATCGTGCCTAAGTTCATCGACCACATGGCTGGTGGCGCAAACCTCACATTATGAGACGGAAAGACAATCCGATAATATGTGTTTTTCCACAAAGACTGAAATCCGTAATCTGATGGAATTAGAAAATTAGTGTCTATTGTAGCCATATTCCACGATCGTTCTCCCGCCTCATTTTGTCTTTGCAGACTCCATGCACTTGAGCTACTACAAAATTTATTGAACTTAGGGAAGTAATACTTAATATCCTGACTGGCAACGTGTACAATATATCTATTTTTTTCTGTTGTAAACATTGCATTCTTCGTGAACAGTAAAGCATACGAAGACATAATCGATTCAAAACCATCTTCCTTCTGCATCTTTTCGACAAAAACGACCCCATTAAAGAGAGACAGCCTAATAACTAAATATCGAGGAATATTTATGTAAAGAATCTCTCTTCTATCATTAACAAAGAAAACATCAAAAATTGGATCCGCAGCTACTATCCTCCAACTATCATACGGAAGGCAGAGTTTCGTTCTATTCCAAATCGATTTCTTTACCGAATATTTCCAAATGCATCCGTCAACCATAGCTAATACTGTTGTCTTTCCTGACCAACCACCAACTAAATGTAAACTATGAGAGAAAGGTATTGTGTTGTTTCCTACTTTCTCCCAACGATATGTTGTCAGTTCTATCAAACAGCTCAGTCTGTAGCTCACAAAATGATTTCCATCGCCAATAGAATAGAAAACGAAAATATCCTGACTACAAGAGCACAAAGAATGCTCGCCTTCCACGGCTTCTGCGAACATGTCATCACGAATATTCGTCCAAGTTGGCCCATCGCCCACAATAGCGACTCGTTTCCAACTCAGTTGTTCGAACATAAATATCCAAGTGTTGTTGATAGCATCAGGAGACAGAATGATGGCGTGTGAACTACAAATTGTCACCAGACGTAACCAGGTGTTCCATATAAATCCGATGGCAGCACTATCAATCATTTTCCAAGAGCTTGCTTCTTCGTAATAAATCCACGTTTGGTATGTATTTGAATTATCCAAAAATGCGGCACCAGTTTCTCTTTTTGAATTTTCTTTTCCAAATACCAGTATTCTATAACGATATTCTTGGATTGTCATCGATGGTTTAATAACTAATACTGCATATGTATAGTTCGTCATAAGTGGAGTATTGCAGGTCCAAGAACTGAAACGTCCAACGTTATGGAAAGACTGACAAGTGCTGTTAAAACCTCCGAATGTTCTGGTATCTTTGCTTGCAAAGGTTGCAGGCGAGATATTGCCAAGTGGAAGTAGTTGTACTCCGTTGGTTGAGTTTCGATTTGAAGATGAGCTTTTGCTTAGCTTGTAATTTGCAATAGACAGAGTGAGCAAAAATATGTGCAAGGAGAATTCCATGCTGGCATTCGGCAATAACTTTCTCTTGCTAAAGCAAAAATATAAATGAAACGAAAACGATTTTTGATTGTCAGACAATCTTAATAAAAATCGATATTTCAAATGTATGCACGTATATATTACTAATATACTGCAGACTAGTGTTCATTGCTATTAGAAATACAGAGAATTAACAAACAAACAAACACAGACCGACAAACATTTAGACAAACTAACAGACAACAATGCTATACTCTACTTCCTGGCAACGACCGAGTAGCCAATCTCCAATTGCGCGATCGCAAATCTTTGAGATAAGTGTAATACTATTACATTCTAGCAAAAGCGTGATCAGAGGCAAAAAATCATGATTTTGATAATCCACTTGCACTCTAAGTTATTTGTTAATTACGCATGTATAAAGCTTTACTTGTGTAATATAACAGTACTGTAGTCAATAGCAATTGCTTTATCATACTTGAAAACAAACTCTCCATGTATTCTAGCAAGGATATTTTTGTCACACAGTAACATTTTTAGCCAGCAACAAGATCAGAAAGTGCCGTCATGGTCAGCTAGCTCTCAATGCCTCTATTTCTTCTTTTGATAATATAAGTACGACTATCAGCAGTTCGTCAGATCCCAGTAATTTCGTCTCCTCTAACAAAGTTAGGTACAGTGTACTCTTTAATATGCAAGTCAATTGCAAGCGCTTGTTCGATGAGTCAAGAGCATGTTGTGATTAAGCAGACCAAACAAATTCTACCAAGAGAGAATATGACGTCATTGTGATGAGCTCAGTCACGTAGTGTTTCGTATGGGCGGCTTTGTATGTCACAACAGGATGGTTTGCTCGGTGAGAGCAGATGGACACACCGTCCTTGAACAAAGTAACACTTCCTTTGTAGAAACTACTGCAATAGAGTAAACCTTCTTCGGTTGTGCTAGTCTAAAAATTACCTAGGACTAAGCAGACTTTTTCAAAAACGCAATGATATCTTCTTTAGCGGTTGTCGTTCCAGAGAAGCCTATCGTTTCCTATGGAGCCTCGCAATTGTCCGCACTGATTAACAAAAATACTCGTGCGGCCTCTACATCGTCCGTTCGGCGCGATACTACACGTTTCATTACTAAAGAATAGTGAATCTGTACTTATGAAGACACGTTCTAACATATGAAATCAAAAAAACAAAGTCGAAGAGGGGTGCATGGCTAACGAAAGGGAAATTCGCTCTAACTAGTTTAGCTTTCTGAAACTTGCAACACGCACTACATAGATAACGTTTAACCGGTTTGGCCAAACCTGTTTACTCGACTCTGTTCTGGTTTACGTCCACGATTATGAACTCTAGCAGCTGACTTCCCAGTACACTCTGAGCAAACGTGACCTTTGCAATGGCATCTGTATGCATTAGAGTCCCGGATTATGTCTCAGATATCGACACTTGTACGCCTTCTGCTTGCTGTTATCTACATATGTTCTGTTCCTGTATCGCTTGCTCTAGAGTTGACTAACTTCGATTTCGTTTCGGAGAAACGTCGGTAATTATTGTACCGTTAGTGACTTTGTACATTATACACGTTGTACGTTCCACTAGCCTAGTGTTTTCGTCTACGCGTGGTATCTATAATAAATTTAGGACGACTTCTCCCCATGCGGGGATGACCGACGTACTGTATCAAACCAGCGGTTGGCTCGTTTAAAACGGTTACTAGCTGCCCGGCGCTGGTAAGACAAGTTGACGACAGATCATGTGACTTCTTTCAGCAGTTTTGCTAAATCTACTAGTTGTACGGTATCCGTAGGCGCCTCGCGTTCGTGAGTAACAAGTTCAACAGACTTTGCAGACCGTCTACTAAAACGCCGAGTCCTAGATGGACAATACGTATTTGTTGAAACTCTAGCTGTCATGGAAGTAAACATGCAAACTTCCTAGTAGTTTAGATTACGTATATACATATGGATAGACATATGTATATACCTATGTATAGGCCTGGTATAGGTAGTCGTTATTTAGCGATCGTGATCAAGACAATTGAAATGTACAGTCTAGGTATGCAATCAGCTCCGTTGTAACGACAGTGCTATGGTATTTACTGACATAGAAATTGATATCAGCAAACATTAACTATCAACAGTGTTAGATGCAGCACAGTGTTGCAAAGGATTGATCATACTGTAGTACGGGAAGTGTGGATAGTTGACCGTAGAAGGCATTCAACTCCTGAAGGACTTTCTTGGTTGTCACGTATAGACAATCCATAGATACAATACAAAAGGATGGTGCGACGGAATTCCATGAAGCATTTTCTTCGCCATTTGGTCACTTGCACGAATCGTTCTTAGACTCATCTGTAGTCAAACGCTGAAACATTTTTTAAGGTAGGTCCTATTATAGAACGTAGTCGAGGGGAGGAGAAATTTGAGATTTGTGCACAAACACACACAGACACAGACACAGACACACACACACACACACACACACACACACACACACACACACACACACACACACACACACACACACAGACACAGACACACACACACACACACACACACACACACACACACACACACACACACACACACACACACACACACACACACGCAGACGCAGACGCAGACACAGACACACACACACACACACACACACACACACACACACACACACACACACACACACACACACACACACAGACACACACACAAACACACACACAAACACACACACACACACACACACACACACACACACACACACACACACACACACACACACACACACACACACACACACACACACACAACCAATGGCTTGATGTACAACTATATAGGATCAAGCCCATTCCTGTTGTGCGACCCGTATTACAAGCCTTGCTACGTTCGGCAATAATTATAGATTTGCAAATGCGAGCTATAGCAATTGTAGTTATATTAAATATGAAACCACGTATGTATAGCTAGCTTAGATTTTTTTGCATTACAATTTTGTAGGCTTTTTACTTTTTGAAATTTGTTCTAGCTGTGAGTATTTGTTTTTCGACAAATTAATAGCGTTTGCCATCTAGACTGGTTGCATTTGTGCTGGTAATTCATAGTTTGGTCAGGACGCAGCAAGCTCCCATAAGCCTGGATGTTTTTAGAGCATTCTCTGATCTTCATCTTCTCATATCCTCGTACTTGGCGTCGATTTCCGTAACCTATTACGTAGGGTTTGTGTAAGCTTAGTATAAACAAACCGTACTGTCATTGCAACAGATTACAGATACAGTAATTGCAATGGACTGAAATGAGATTTGTAAAACATTTTTACGAAAGAAGGTTTCTATAACCAATGGCAGCTGTTTGCATAATTTCAGGTGTTTCATTTTGACGATTGAGTAACCTTATACTTCTCTTCACAAATTTTGGCCATGTTATTTCGTACCAGAGCTGTTGTTGAAAACGATCTTTACGCAAACATTATTCAAGGCACGTCAGTACTATCAATATCACGTGCTTTTCTAACAATCATTGACTATAGGTATATCAAGTTTTCTTTTAGCAAACTTTTGATTCTGCCACATCAAAGTTTTGCAGTACTTCAAGTTTCCAATTTATACCGGATTTGCTATTGATTTTAACTCCTACTGCGTACACAACTTTTATATGAAAGTCCGAGCAGCGACAAGTTCTATCTTGAGTTCGCTTTGTCAGGGCAAGCGACGCAAAATGTCCGGCCTTCATTTTGCGTGCAACGGCGTTGTTGGTACAGCAGATTCTCTTAATTTTAGCTTTTTATAACATTTTTTCTGTATTTCTTGTTCTGAAGAAATTATTTGCAGCAAAACAACTACAAATAGGAGTAGAAATGAATTATCGTAACACAAGTCAAACCTGCTCAAGTTGTAATTAGATACCAGCGTGACGTTTTCTGTTGGCATTTCGACGTGATTGTCTAGAATCGCAGTTGCAAGCTAGCGTACAAAAATTAACAATGGTAAGTCTACAAATTTTGTTCTGGGTGATTGCCTACATTTACGTTTAAATTACAGTTATTTTAATTTGTTAGTGTATTCAGTTAGTTCTTTATAACTTCCTGCAAGACAAGAACAAGGTGTTTGATAGGTAAAAATACAATATTTGCTTAAAAATATAACACAAACAAAAGGTTTTTCATATCAAAAATTTTAATTGTAAAACTTTAGTTTATATGATAAAAGTTAATAAAATTTATATATATGCAGGAATATTTACCAGAACTATAAGTACCTCGTTTCCCTGACATTACATTTTTTACATAACAAGAAATTATTTGCTTATGAGGTTATAGCCAGTTGACATAGGATCTAAACAAATTATCTAGTTGTTTCATGTGGTAAAATGGAAAAATTTGGTTCTACAATAGACAAACTGCAATTATCTGATGGGAATGATTAAGTGCACGTATAAGCTATGGAACTATAGTTACCTCAATCCACAGTGACATTATTCATCGCAGTAGAGGGAATTTGATTTCAGTTAGTGGCAGTTAGAAAATGCTTACACAAATCAATTTTAGTTAATTTAATAAAATACTTCAGGGAAATTTTTGTAAGGTAGTTTCTGATTATTTTCCAAATATAGGTAACACGAGAGCGGCCACTATTTGGCAAGTGTTATAATAATATTATTAATAATAATAATAATATGGTCTGGCGAACGGTCTGTTGACGATGACGTTCAGTGCTTTCCTTGTGGTCGTTGATATCCACTAGGCGTGCTGTCCACGAGTTCGCAGTCACCGTAATGCCTGCAATCTATATCGAATTGGCTATTCATTGATTGACGTATGGACTACACGGAAACATGTACCCCGGTGGGCTCACGTGCCGGGTTGGTGGGCGCCCAGATAGGGATAAAGACCCCACTTGCCTATTATGGGGGGGCGTATCGACACATAATAAGACTTAATGCACAGCTGCGGGGTTTACTGCACAGCTGCGGAGGAATCTTGCTTCGGACGACAAGTCGCAGAACTTACACAGGAATGCATCCATCTCGGTTGAAGGTGGCTTCGAGCAAGCGCCTGAAACAGATGAGAGACATTACCGTACGTGTTGCAGTTCTCTTCGTGTGCGGTCCTGGAGCGGGAAGCCTATGCACGGGCAGTATCGCCGTCTCACTGAGCAACCTCCTTTGGGCATGAAAGAGACCCACGAATGGCTAAAGGCAGCGAATCTTAGTGCTGAAACTGAGGGACTTTTTGTTGCTGCTCAAGACCAAGCTCTTCGGACTCGGCACTATGAGCGCAAGATTCCACATGGTGATGTCAGTCCTACTTGCCGCATGTGCAGTGTAGGCCTGCAAACAGTCGACCACATTGTGGCAGGCTGTAGTGCTTTGGCACCGACGGACTACACTGATCGACACAATCAGATGGCCTCCATCATTCACTGGAATGTTTGTCGCCATTTTCGGATTCCAGTGGAGAGCAGATGGTACTGGCATCATCCTGATAGGCTTGTGGAAACGGATGACATTACTATGATGTGGAATAACGCCATCCCCATTGCCGAGAAGATCAAAGTCAATCGTCCAGACATCTGTCTCAGAAATAGGAAGACAAACACTTGTCTTCTTATTGATATCAGCTGTCCTGCTAATGGCAATATTGGCAAGAAACATGCTGAGAAGTTGGCGAAGTACAGCGACTTGCGAGTAGAGATAAGCCGCATGTTGCATTGTCAAACACTGGTGGTTCCGGTGGTCTTGGGAGCTTTGGGCACAGTGCACGCAAGTATTGCACAGTTGCTGGACATTATTCCAGGTCATCACAACCTGCAGCACTTACAGAAAACAGCGCTTCTGGGATCTACTCGGATCCTTCGTAAAGTCATGTTATCTTTCTAGACAGTCGTGATGGTCCAAGTACTTCTGAAGCAGGATTTGCTTCCGGTACTTGTAATAGACTTTACAAACCAGACTGATCTGATTGAGCACGACATACACACACATAATAATAGTCACCGCCGTGGCTTAGTGATTAGCGACAATGACTACCACTCATTGGTTTGGGAGTTCAATCTCTATTGACGACAGTAAATTATGAAACTTTTCTGTCTTTTATTCTCATGTTTTCCTAGCTTTATCCATGAGACTACGACTCTTTTTAGTCGTTGGGGAGTTTTTGTGGTCTAGCGAACGGTTCGTTGACAATGATGTTCAGGGCTTTCCTGGTGGTTATTGATATCCACCAGGCGAGCTGTACCGATGTTCGCGGTTACCATAATGCCTGCAATCTATATTGACTTGCCTAGTTATTAATCGCCGTATGGACTGCACAAAAACATGTATCTTGCTGGGCTCATCTGCCGGGTTGGTTGGCGCCCAGACGGGGGGAAAGACCCCACTTGCCCGTTATGGAGGGGCATAACGACACACAATAGTAATTCAGAAACCCATGCATCAGCTGTTGTGTGAGCAAAATCCCTCTCTGACTGACGTCTCTGAGCAACGTTTGGCAGATCAAAAATGATATCTCCTAGTGCATTGAGTAACATACATTATCCTGACTGATTGTTTAATAACACTGTTTATGTTACTAGAAAGATGACCACTGCAATACTGTAAGTCCAATTATATAAACACATAATCGATTTAACTAAGAAATAAATTTTAAATTTTGAATGGAGCTACAACTGACCTATTTCTATTAATATTAATGTAAACACTAAAGTACCATAGAGAATAAATGCGCTCACAAACATTAATATGATCATTCATCTCTTCTTGATAGCACTTAGCTGTACACGACTCTGTTTCGACATGCGCAATGCTGTTGAATTTTTGGAAACTGTAAGTATCGTTTACCGAATACACGTTTTACACTTGTGTTGACACAGTGCTAATATTCCAGTCCATCGTCCTGGTGCCTGACAGTTTCTCAATACGGACAATTTCAAAATGTAGCCACTGTTGCAGCGATAGTTAACAGTTCGACCGTATTTAAATAGACAAGACTTTTTGGCTGGATTGTGCCAGGTCTTGGAAATGCTTGTGGGCGACAATGCTTTTTATAAAGTGAGATATCACGATTAACGACATTTGATGTATAGAAACCAACTGTGAAATCAATTGGCTAACAATAATTGACATGCTTGTCCGTAATCTCCTCCCCATTATCAATTGACCAAGAGACACTAAAGTGGCTTCATGTTCTGCAGATCTATGTTGTAACAATCCCTAGTGTAATCTTCCCCTACATTCAAAGCCTTCTTAAACAGGGCTTTAGCAGTCCCCACAGTCTTTTCGGGCAGCCCATTTTCTAGTGAATGTCTTGAAGATGATGTTGCATGCATGAGGTGATAAGTTGTGCTAAAGTTCTTAAAGTACTTACTCACAAACTGTGGCCCATTATCTGTTTCAAGTGCATTGGGAATCCCAAATCATGCTTCAGCCCCCACTATTCCAAAGGCGTGGTTGAATAATTTTATATAATTTCTTTAGAAAAGAAAAAATTATTAATGCTATAAATAACTGCTAACGTTGAACCCCCTCTTTTAAAAATTCCTGAATCCGGCGTTGATCTTGTACACGTTAAAAATCGTTACCACTAACTGGGTATTTTTTGCCGCCACCACACTGACTGTCTTGTTCGTTTCTTGGTCTTTACCATTCCCAAATGCCAATCATGTTCTAGTCTAGGCATATCCTTTGTAATAAATTTGAGAATAACTATCTCATGTTTCCTCAACAATAACCTGTCATTAGCAGTCAATAAATCTTTATGATACCGAAATGGGCGAACAGAAGCAACAACCTGAGTAATCCAATTCGGCCCTCTTGCGTTGACAAGCCTGATCAACTCTTGCATATGTAAATCTTGACGAGTTGCCTCCTTGATTTTTAGTAGACCATCTTTTGATACTGGTAATGCATCTTCATTTCCCTCAACGTCTTCCTCAACCGCCTTTATAGACTCATCCACTATGCCATCTACACTATCAGAACTTTTTAGACGGGTAGACAACGCATCAGCTCCTTGCAAGTCTTTCCCAGGAACATAGATAGCTTGAATGTTAAATTTCATCATACGCATCTTGAACGTTGAATCTGCGGAGAACATTGATCAAAGTACTGCTTGTTGACAATAGTGACTACAGGTTTATAATCAGTTTCAATTAGTAAGTGGTTTATCTCGACCCAACAGAAATGATTCAAATCGGTCAAATCCCAAACGAAATGAAGCCAATGCTTC
>NC_085086.1:4822157-4834657 GCF_963422355.1 Corticium candelabrum
GATGATGTGACGCGAAACAACAGCGAATAAAATAATAATTCCTATAACAAGAATAACTTCCGCTCCAATAACTTCCGCTCAGGTAAAAACCTACTTTGCAGACGTCTCACGGGAAACGAGAAATGTTGTTCGACCCTAGTCCTTCGGGACAACCCGGTTTTTACATAAATTAAACTAGAAGGATCTAAACTTAAAAGATATCCTTGTCAGAAATGAAGAGATGAAGAGAGAGACTTGTGCGGCATATCTTTGAGTTTTTCAAGGTGACGAAATTCCTTGTCTGCAAGTGAACAATAAACATCCACAAATAAAAATTACCATCAAAATTAGAATTCTTGTTTCCAAGAAAGAAAGGACACCTACATGCAATTCATAGCATTTTACTTTGATCAGTCGCCGCAAAATAGCAAATATCATCAATAGAAGTAAAATTTGAAAGTTTGTTGGTTGATTCTAAATATCTTCACGAATTGTTAATCATGTTATATTTCCACAATTCTAAGTTCAAATTAAAATGAAAGTACTATTCACCAAAAATACATGCTGCCTTCTATAACTGCAGCAGCGTGATCACATCGATGTGAGGAAACGCTTCTGTTAGAGTCGTTAATAATGGATCTTGCTACGAAACCACTACTTTTGATCATTTTCACTTTCGTCCAATTTCTACGTGTAAGAGAAAATTGCCAAAGATCATTATAGACGTTTTATTCATTAGAACCTCCAAACAACAACGCTGACGTTGATTTGATAGTGACGACTGTAAATGCATATCTAGAAGAACACAGACTTGAAATTATTCGCATTTGATCTCTTTAAGTGATCAAAATTGTGTACCTACGTAAAACCACTAGCAACACATTTTGCTGCATGTGCATGCTTACAGCCACAGACTTCATCATTTCATTGGGTATATATATTCCTGTTGAGATATTGCTTCATTGGCCATGGCTTCGTGCCAAAGTTTATCGACCACATGGCTGGTGGCGCAAACCTCACATCGTATGACGGAAAGACAATCCGATAATATGTGTCTCTCCACAAACACTGAAATCCGTAATGTGATGAAATTAGAAATATATTGTCTATTCTAGCCATATTCCACGACCGTTCTCCCACTACATTGTGCCTTTGCAGACTCCAAGCACTTGAGCTACTACAAAATTTGTTGAACTGAGAGAGGTAATACTTAATACCCTGACTGGCAACTCGTACAATATACTTATTTAATTCTGTTGTCAACATTGCATTCTTCATAAAATTAAAGAATACAAAGACATTATCGATTCCAAATCATCTTTTTTCTGCATCTTTTCGACCAAAATGACCCCATTATAGAGAAAGCCTAATAACTAACTGTCGAGGAATATTTCTCTATAGAATCTCTTTTCTATCATTAACAAAAAGAATATCCAAAATAGAGTCCGCAACTACAATTCTATAACTATCATATGGAAGGCAGAGTTTTGTTATATTCCAAATTAATTTTTTACCGAATATTTTCAAATGCATGCGTCGACCATACCTAATACTGTAGTATTTTCTGACCAACCAGCAGCTAAATGTAAACTATGAGAGAAAGGAATTGTGTAGTTTTCTACTTTCTCTCAACGATATGCTGTCAGTTCTATCACACAGCTCAGTCTGTAGCCTGCAAATTGATTTTCATCGACAATAGGGTAGAAAACAAAAATATCCTGACTACAGAAGCACAAAGAATGCTCACTTTCCACGGCTTCTGCGAACATGTCATCACGAATATCCGTCCAACTTGATTGACCCAACGCCCACAACAGCGACTAGTTTCCCTCTCAGTTGTTCAAACAAAAAATATCCAAGTGCTGTTGATAACATCAGGAGACAGAATGATGGCTTGTGAACTAAAAATTGTCACCAGACGTAACCAGGTCTTTCATATATATTCGTTGGCAACACTGTCAATCATTTTGCAAGAGCTTACTTTTTCGTAATATATCCACGTTTGGTATGTATTCAAATTGACCAAAAAGTGCTTCACCAATTTCTCTTGCTAAAATGTTTTGCTAAATACCAGTATTTTATAACGATATTCTTGGATTGTCATTGATAGTTTAATAACTAATACTGCATACGTATAGTTTGTAATAAGTGGAGTATTGCATGTCCAAGAACTGAAACGTCCAAACTTATTAAAAGACTGACAATTGCTGTTAAAACCTCCAAATATTTTAGCATCTTTGCTTACAAAAGTTGGAGGCGAGATATTGTCAAGTTGAAGTTGTTGTACCCCGTTCTTTGTGTGTCGAATTGCAGATGAGCTTTGCTTGTATTGTACTTTGCAATAGAAAGAGCGAGCAGAAATACGTACAAAGAGAATTCCATGATGGCATTCTGCAATAACTCGCTCTCGCTAAAGCAAAAAATATATGAAAAGTAAACACTTTTTGATTGTCAAACAATCTTAATTAATAATCGATATTCAAATGTATGTATGTATACGTTACTGCTATACTGCAGACTAGTGTTTATGGGTATTTGAAATGCAAAGAACTAACAAACAAACAAACACAAACCGACAAACATTTTGACAAACAAACAGACAACAATGCTCTACTGTACTTCCCGGCAACGACCATTTTATTGTTGCCATCATAATACTAAATTTATTAAGCAATCAAATAGCCTTCATAATTGTGACATTTAACAAAAAGAACTATCTTTGATCATGTCGACTAGCTTCCATTACCAAATACAGACTTTTGACTGAAAAATGTCTCTTAAATTCTTCTGGCACCTTATTCAATTCTGTTGTAAATGGAGATTTGATAATTGTTATCGATGCCTCTCAAACTTTTTCATTACTTTATGTTAACGTTGTTGCAATTACAACTAATTTCCTAACTGTTTAATGGCAGGCTCGTGAATAAATATTTTGTAGTTATCTTAAAGAATGGGAATGCTAAATATAGCAAAGTTATTTTTAGTAAATTACTAGTAAACTTAGATAAATTTAACCCTTTTCTATAGCAGGTGCTAATTAAACAAACGTTTTCCTGGTAATGCTGCAAAAGAATCTGCTTGCCTCGGCCAAGTGCAAATATGTTTGGAGACGTTGTGATCCATTAATGTTTTCTAGGTTTGTTAACATACTTCATGATTAGAAGATTCCATGTATTCAGCTTAGCATATACCAGTAGTAATTACTTTAGTACATTATGAATGAAAAGCTAGACCCACAACCGTCCGCCGCTAGCTTAAGAAAACATGCAAATTCCTCTGTAGAACTTTACTCATACTTACGTTCGCATGATGGTTCGTTTCCACTCCACAGCCCAATTGGCAAACAAATTCTAGAGCTGTCTCCGTTCTTCAATAGATATCCTGACTTACAAGAGTAGGTTGCGATAACAATAGCATGTACAATTTGAGTTGTAACGTTGCCGTTAGTTGGCGAAGCAAGTGATTCGCATTTGTTACCTGAAGAAGTTCTGCACATGTGAACCTTTAATTAAAATAAGTATGATGTTTGTGTGTGTACCTTGACATACTGGAGGATTGCCCGACCATGTCCCATTTGATTGACATACTCTTGTTCTGTCTCCAACAATGCGGTATCCTCTATTACATTCATACACAGCCAAAGAGCCAAGCAGTCTATTATTGCTAATAATGCAGCCATCTTTGATGGTTTCCTTAGAAATATCCGTGCATTGTGATTCTACAAATACAAAAATACAACTTATTTTTACATATTTTTAATTGTATGCATATTTTCATATACTAACAAAACTCATATACAAAAATTGTTTGTTAAGCATATATATTTTAATAGCGAAAAGTGCCGGTGTAGTGATGTCTACCGAATTCCGTGTATGTCGCTGGGTAGCTGGCACAAGTAATGTACCCAGAGCCAAGACATGCATCGGTCCACGTTGTTTACCATTTCGTACCTACTTCTGGTCCGCAAATTTGCAAAATGTGAGTCCAGGTCATGTGTTATCATACACGACAACAAAATTTAATTGCACTACAAGGAGTCTACTACTCCCGTCCACATACCATCGGCTATAGATACAAGAAGAAACTGCGCCCTTTTAGATGAGATGACTAGTCTAGGTATGTAATCAACGTCTACGAAGCAGACACGTATACACATTAATACAACGTTTTATATCAATCTACAGTTTGTCTAATAAAGGTGCTTTGTTAACACAACCTGAAACACACTATAAATACAATAGGACGGTACCCGGATCCAGTCGACATTTTCAAATTGTAGGGTTTGCATTTATTACGTAAGCTTCCTTTACTAAATAGATTAATTATCTGAAACGGAAGTAGTTAAACTAGACATGCGGTGAAAGTCACCGTTTCCTACTATTATCAGAGTGTTAAGGCAGCAAGTGGCGCTGCTGTCTTTATACTCTACAGCATACACGCTTTTGACAACACTAGACATGGCGCGTGTAGCCGCCACTAATACGATGTTCTCTTGAAGTCTTACTTTGGCAATCAAAAAGCATCGAATCGACTTCTCATTCAATCATCATATCTTAATGTATCAAGTCCACGTACCATGCATAGGAAATTGTTCAGGTACCACATGCATTTATGCGCCCAAGATGTAGTTGGACGTCCCTTCTGTTCGAAACCAAGTTGAGCTGATTTTCTTGTACATGTCTTCTTCAGCAATACTTTCTCTAGGTTGAGTGCGCTTCTATTTATAGTACGTCGCAACTGAGTTTAGAACTTCTTGGATTCTATTTAGGAAAACAGCAACAGAATCACAGGTAAGACAATATTGCTCTATTCTACTTTTGAGAATACAATTTCTATTACAACGATAGCCCTACAGTCTCAATGCTTTCCTTTGTCGCTTTTTGCTAGTTTGTGTTCTATGAATATTGCATGGTCTATAAATTGGCGCGAAAAACACAGCACTTCTTCCATGGCAGACTTTCAGTCAACTAATTGCTGCTTTGCCTATTTTGTGTTACATCTGTCGACTCCTGCCAATCATCCTGGTTATCTATTTTTGGTCTGAACATTATTTAGTCTGAATACTTAAAACATGAATGAGACAAGCATGTGACTGCAGCCTCAATCTCAAGTACCGTGACTATTTCCTATGAAAGAAATTGCTATTTTACATTTAATTATGCCTAAATATGCCATTAGTCAAAACATCGTCTCGCAAATCATTTTAAATTTAATCTTACAAATGCATGTTGTTCATATTACATTTGACAAACCAAAACATGTCTCCATTTATAACAACAGACATTGACTGCAAGAAAGCATCTATACATCATAGTTAGAAACACGTTGATATTAAGAAATTGGTCAATTAATACAAGTCATGGACGCTAAAATACGATTTTTGCAAAGACTTTTGTAGATGTTATCCAAAAAATAATTCTTCGTTTTGTATTGCGATTAATGTCATCACTATTATTTTGGCAATCACTTGCACGCTCTAACAGTGACCATCCTTAGCGTCTGGAAAGCGCACTTTTAGCCAAATGATGACTGCAGTAATGCATGTTTGGTATTTTTTTTTACCGACAAAGCTCATAAACGCAAATACTCTCAAAAGCTGTTTCGAAATGAAAAACTAAAAATTAAATTTATTACATCAGACATATAAGCTATTGAAGTTCTTAATTCGAACAAGCATTTAATTAATCACAAAACTTTAGCTTTTTAAAGCAGCTGCAAAGTAACTTCAGCAGAGCTTTATACTACTTGCTATTTTTATCACTAGATTATTCAGCTGTTGTTTTAGAAACATTTGGTATTTAATCCTCTATCTAGTTTACTACTAAGAAGTTAGTCGTTGTAAATATTTATTCTAGCTATAGTAGATAGTTTAGCCTTTGTTTAGAGCCGCAAAATCTTAAAGCAAGCAATTCTTAAAATATATTTTTAAAGTTCTGACTCGCTGAGACTGGCCGAATTAAATTGCAGGTATATACAATGCACAAACCACTAAATTGACCCACCGTGCATGCTATTAAAGTAAATTTAAGCCAACCTCTAAATAATTGAAATCATATTAAATATACAATGACTACTTCATCCATATTAGCTTATCATTCAACATTATTAGAAATCAGTCTCGCCTGTCTCTCACTGACTAAATACAATACGTTAGTCATAACCCTTATCACTTAAGAGTAGAGAAGTCTACTAGTGGCGTAGGAATGGCATTCAGGTTGGAGTTGCCAATCCAGTTAGCGGAATCTGTAGCTTCGTGTGGCCAGGAAGTCTGCGATCAAGTGTAGAGTTTTGCATTGTCGTCTATTAGAGCTTCTGGTCTTCTTCTACTTGTAACTTGGTTTTATGATGCCCTATTTATTTTATAGTGACAGAATGCTGCTGATAGGAGTGGCATGTCTCCTGTGAACCCCGTGGTTTTACGCTTATGTCAACAACCTATCCTCTCCATATCTTTAAATATCATAAAAATAATACACGTAGGAACGCAAAGTGAGACTCAAAACGGAAGTCATGTAAAGCTAGAGAGTAGTAAAATGAGAACATCAGCCATACCGTGTAATAATTATAGATATATTCACGTCTTTGTTAAAATAATAGATTATATAATATAATATCAGTCAGCTTGAATTGACTTTTATAACAATTACATAATTCAACACAAAATATCAACGTAATGAAAAGAGTAGACAAATTTCTAGGACTGAAAATTATCATAAACAACAGTTATTTTAATATATAATTTATAGTACAAATATCTTCCTAGATTTTACTAAGTTATAGCACAGTACAGAATACTCACACAAAAAAAAGCTGTACACCACTCCATTGACCAAACACTAAACAAGTTCTTGTCTTGCTTTCACTCAGCATGTGATAGCCTGGTCTGCAGCTGTAGGTAACCGACTGCCGATAATAATTACCATTGTCTGAGAGGTAGCCATTCACAGGAGGAGACAGAATGGAACACGTAATTACTGCAAATACCAACCATCTGTACATTCATTGTCCATGAAGTAATAAATATCGTCTTACATAAACAAGTTGGTGGTTGTGCTGACCACTCAGGTCGTAAGCCGTTGGCTTGATAAATACGAAATTGGCTTCGAACTAACTTGTACCCTGACTTGCATATAAATAATGCTCGTGCTCCCAGCCTTGTCTCGCTAAGGTGCACGGTACCATTGACTAAATCATTGGGTCTTGGGCATGAGCCTAAGACAAATGGAAATTCAGCAATATTACAATCTTGCGAAAACAATACAACTTGTTAGTTTTCATGTTTTCAAGTTTTTTAATAAACTTATCTTTTCCTCAGTCATTTAAAGTTCTATTAGTTATTTACTCATTCCTCGTGTTTACAATATGACTATAAGAAACCAAAATTCTTTAGAATTATCTTCTCCTACATCATGCTAACTGTTAGTATATACAAACGTAAAACCAAAAGAGTGGCTAAAACCGGGTTTAGAGAATGTTCTTCTCACGTCCACGACAGAGAGTGAAAAACAGTTTGTTGACACGTTCGGTCGCAATTATCATGTTGCTACAAGGTAATCTCTGTTCGCAAAATATTCTGTTTTCAGTTTGTTTTATACGAATTTGAAATCTTGAATATGTGTGTGACTTGATTTTCTTTGTAGTACGTACTAGTCACTGTGGCAGACCCTGGCGTGGATTGAAGTGGTTAAAAACCCTTTTCTAATGGGAGCGACAAATTTCTCATTTCGTCTTAAATTTGTCTCTTAATTAATCCGTCCAACATTCGTTTGCAAGCGGGTGATGGCCGAAGTCAGTGTCATATCATCAAAACCGCGGAATACAAGCAAAGATTAAAGAAAGTCCCCGACAGGTCATTGACGTTGTGCACACGCGTTGTTATCCATTTTCCGCTGTCTCAATCTGTTCATTTCTAAAGCTTTCAAGGTGCAAGGAGTTAGATATATAATTGTCTTTGTCAACAAGTGTTGTCTATCCTTGGCAGAGAGTGCTGAAAGAACAGCCTTTTGGTATTTCGCTCACACCAAACAACAAGAGTTATGCAAGACACAAATAGGACAGAAAGACACACATGCTTCGAGGGCTTTATGGAACTGTACGAAGTTCTTCCTATTCTCTGGATGCCATTATTTCTCTTAGCAATTATCAAGAGTTGGTATCAACTGACGGTAATTGGAATTCAGACAAAGACCCTAGAGTCAGTCAAAAAACTGGCAAGCTCTTAAAGCAACACTATGTTCATTTTAGACAGTGCCTCCTTTGTCATAACAAAGCAGGTTGTTGATGAAGTGTAGAATCTTGCTTCTAAGCTTTAAAAACGCGATCAGGATATTCTTGCTAAAAACATAATAGCTTAGAAAGTAAGTAAAAGTATTAGGGTAACAAGAAAAAACGTAGACAACTGCATTGATTTCTAGTCTCAACTAAGACATTCTGCTGTTTACATACAGTGTCGGTTTTACTGAATCTGCTCCAATAAAAACAAATTACAACGGAGCTACAACAACACCGAGTTAGAAACTCACCTGGAGCATTACAAACAAACCATTTCAATACCTCTACTAGACTCTCTGATGGTGTAGAGTAAATGACGGTCCATCAAGTTACGTCCAAGCATTGTTGACTGTAGTGCATAATTATAAGCTTCTAGTTCGTTCTGACATTGATTCGGTGAAAATTCCATTTCGAGAGAATGATTTACTGGCAAATCGGCTTTTCTTTTCCGAATTCTAGTCTCTTTGCCATAAACTATAAAGCAGTTGTTACAATTATAGCAATGTTGGAAAAAGATCAGAAGAAAGGCAAGAAAATAACCAAGTTATCATCTCCAAACTACCTTCTAGCCTTTGTAGGCTATGATATTCAGTCACACCCAAACGTGTACCGCCTTTTCCTGTTGATTTTAAAGTAAGTTTACTCTATATATCACAAGCGCAGAAGAATGCACTACGGTCTTTCCGTAGTTAGAAGAATCAAGACTTTGCAAAGTCTACAATGACTGTGAAATGTCTCACGGATCAGTAAATACCATGTAATAATTTCAACAAACGAAATATGTTACGCTTTTGTACAATCTCTCTTGCAAAAACTATTGAAAAATCGCTTTTTAAAACAGACAAAACATAATTATAACGTACCAAGCTGTCTACTGCAGCATGCTAGAAAACTGACCAACGATATCAAGAAGTAGAATTAATAATGATTTATGTTGTCCGCAAGTAGAAAGGAGAGACTTTTTGTGTTGTATAAAACTGAGATAGGTATAAACTTAGAATTAGTTCACCTATAAAACCGTCGAACTGCAGAGGCATGTTTGCACTTTGCCACTTGGACAGAATTGTTTTCTGTTCCAAGCGTCACTCCGTTTTTTTATTTGTTTCCTTGTAAGTGCTACACAGTAGTATATTCAAATTTCTTCTCCGTCTTTCATTCAAGATAGATTTAGGTGTCTGCCGGGCGTGATTCATATAGGGCTTGACTCATCTGAGTCTACTGCCGAGCCAGAGGGGTTACGGCAAGCACCACCCTATCCAGGAGTTGGGGTGGAACATCTATAAGTTGTAGTGGAAATTCTAGACATTTTATGTCAGAGAGCGCAGTGACATTTTCTAAGGTTATGTTTCTACAGTAGCTGCATTGCTAGTAATTTGCTATCATGTGAATCTAAGAGTACTTGAAACACCACGCTCACATCAATGTTCCTCTTAGTCCAGTAGTCAGCCGCGTCTCATGATCGAATGATTGAGTTCTTGATCGCTGCTTGCAACTTCTACTGCCAACTGCGCACAAAGAGAGTCCTGAATAATACACTACCACGTAATTTGTGTAAGCATTCTATTGCCCTAACTATTTCACGTGTATACCTATAGCATGTACGTGCAGACTAGATGTTTTCTAAAACTTATGACAAAAATTTAATTGATGTGTTTGATCATAGTATCATAAAACAGACACGTTGAATGAGAGAAAAACTTTAAACAGACCAGTTAAAAATGGACAGGACACGGACGACGTCCGTAAACCGTAAATTTATTTATCGTCGCATATGCGAAGTAAAATCTTGGTGTCTTTGAGGTTTCTCAACGCAACGCCTCTCTACATCTATTGCTGTATTCAGAACAGCACTTAGGGTCCCAAAAGCCCCACGTATACAAAAGCAAAAGCTTGATGAATTAACCTACTGCCGCGGTGATGACGTAGCTCAAGACACGTCAATAACGACTTGGGCAACTGTGCCAGTCTTATGGCTAAAGTAACCCGTAAAATAAGACATCTCATTGCAGACGCTTCGAACATGATCAAGCTTGTGGCAAACAGATCAGCCAAATTAATGACGGCGCCCACTGCTTTAGGGCGTGTTCTCGGTTAATACGTATTTCCGAGAGCATGCCGTACTTCCTCTACTATAATGCAAAGCCATAAATAGTATGCACGATTTTAACTCTACCTCAGTCTCGCGTAGCCAAACACAAACAGCCATCATGCATGTTTATGTACTCTTGGCGCGAAGCCCATTCTCTCCGAAGGTATGATGGTTTGTATAGTCTGGCTACGCAAAACTAACAATAATTTTTTCAATAGAAACTACTTGAATAAGGTAACGTGAACTCATCGTTAATGTAAATTGAGAAAGACCTTTCTTGTGACTCGTTTACTTGTTGCAATAGGACGCAGTACAGACAACGTTAGAAGAATAAAAATGGAGTAGTTTTATTATTCTAATTTTTATAGTGCGCTTACTAAGAGAGAAACAGTACACGATCGAACGTTTAACATTTGACGTATCTAATGGCTGCATTGATATTCTGATGTGATAGACAACACTGCATAACGAGCTCGTATGTATCGCGTACACGCCGTAGCTTATAAGCAGGCTTACATGGGCTGTGAGCAAAACCTTGTGTAAGCCACTGCACGTTTACACAAGTAGTACCTCGTGTAAGCGTGTGGAAGCGAATGTAACCACTCGGCAAAGAGAGTCAATGCCGTATCACTTTGCGTCTATGATGACAATGCAACCACACTATACCATGGAGGTTAAATGCGCCAACATAATCAAGCTTATCTGCTGGGCCGAAATGCTAACTACCTTTTTTACTCGTGAGAATATTACCAAAGATACCAGAACCATACTTTTCATTTTTATAACGACATGCATAAATATGAAATAGTGGTAAAACTAATACAATTGCTACTTGTGTTCAAATCCGTATTCTCTTCATATTATAGTTAATATTAATATCTTTTACCAAGAACATTTTGCCTTCTCCCAAAAAGGGTGATCAAGCTAGGCTGCTGTTTTCTATATGAAAAGGAAAATTTTTTCTAAGTTTGTTCAGGTCAGTTTTCGACGGAGGTGTTAGCATCGATACGAGACTTACATACAACATGGGTTTACAATTGGAACGCAGATAAGGCGATGTCATTAGAGATGGCTTCTATTCAATATTAAATTTTAGTGTTAAATTAAATCTTTGAATTTAACGTAATTTACTTTATCTTTGCCTAATACGCAATTCGGAATTGGTCGTTTCCAATTTCCACTGCTTTGACATGTAGCAGAATTTGGCAACGTCGGAGCATATCTTTGGTCGCAAACAATCGACATATATCCACCTACTGAGTCACTTGTTATGCGATATTGTCCATTGGCTGGATCAGGAGGGGAAATGCAGCGAACGAATGAGATAGAAACAGAATTCAGTATTATAATGTTTTGAAAAGTCAAACGTTGCAGAAATCATGTTATACTTCATCGATAACTTCAACGATTATAACATTTCTTACCTGCATATACTTCTACTTCACAGACTTGCAGGTTATGTCGTGACCCCAAGGTCAACCAGACATAACTTCCAGTAGCATTGCAGATGAAAACTGGTGACTGTCCTTGACTTTTATCATATGCTGAGCCGCATTGCTTTTGAAAATCATGTACACGCTGTGAGCTACTTACCCCAACAAGCAAGCCTTGTTGTTGTGAGTAGCGGCGACTTTCATCTCTCAAATGCAGTCGAATGAACAGAACCTCTTGCTCGTGACCAAAAGAGATACGAATAAACTGAAACTGCTTTATTGCCCCAATTGCATTGACGGCACAGTTTCCTAATCCATCTCCTTCTGAATTTTTAATAGCGGAATTGCCATCAACAGCTTTACTAGCAAACGCCACATTTTGAAATGGACCGTGTGACAATGATATGATGCCGGGAGCTGTCAAGTTCATGTAACCTAAATACATGCAAATTAATTGATAACTATAGTGCTCGTGCATAGGAAACAGCAAATATTGTACATACCACTATATGCCTGTACTTCACATACTTGAAGTGGCTATACGCTGTTTCGTAAAACATTCCTGATCTGCTGTCCATAATTTATGCAAATATAAAACGGTAATTGTCCATGACGCACGGCTTTGTACACTTCGTTACCACACCGCGAGGCATGTTAGATGTTAGAGTTGTTACCACACTGACCGTTAAACCGTTCTGCAATTGCTGTCTCCTTAATCCATCTCTCAA
>NC_085086.1:4839657-4889657 GCF_963422355.1 Corticium candelabrum
TATGCTGCTCTTATGTTTCTGCAATGACTCTGCACGTGTAGAAACATCATTATATAACTCTGACACAATCACGGGTTTCAGAGATTGATTTCTTTCTCTATCAATCCTCAATTGGCAATTTAAGCAAAATCGTTCACCTTTTTACACAGTGGACCACATGCTTATCTTTCCCAATATTGATAGCAAAGACTTACTATCTGCAAAGTTTCACCATCTGCAGGTTTAACGCAAATAATGTTAATTAATATCAACTATTTTTGCACAACTTGATTAAATTCAGTTCTTTAATATCTCGTGTAGTGAGGAACTAGTTTTGGTACAGTGTTAAATGTAATAATTTAACAATAAAAGAACAAATATGATCAGAAGGTGAGCGCTACCGAAACTCATTGAGCAACAATCGGCATGAATATATAAATTTTGAGAAATGTCATTAACGTGCGCTAAATAACGTGTATATATTGCTAAAGAACTGCATTCTATTAGAGTGAAAAATAATTTTACGACTATCACTCCCAATTCCAATATCGTATGCTATAGCAGTCTAATTTGCTCTATCTCTAGATAGCAGCTAGAACTTAATCGTCACTACACTAGCAGCAGCAATTGGCCAAAATTCAAAACAGTGCTATAGACACTCTAACATGCATCTTCCACATGAATGTTTTGCAAACAGCTGACAACTTCGCTAAACGACGGTCGTTTCCGAGCTCTTTCTGCCCAACAGGCTTGCATTACTGTTGCATACTCATCCAGGCAATCGTCTGGAACGACGGGACGCTCGCCTCTTTCCACGGCGTCGTCGACTTGGTGAGCAAACCGATACTGCTGGAAAGGAAAGCCACGTGACCAAATCTCCCAAAGCACAATTCCAAAACTAAACACTAAATATGTTATTAAATACAATTAAATTAACATCATCGAGTACCTGTAGACATCGATGGATTCATCGTAGATCTCTCGTCGTGCTAACTCTGGTGCACTCCATCTCACTGTCCCAATACTATCTTCAGACAAATCTGTCATCTCCCCTAGAAGTTCGTTTTCAGAATTATTGCTACTGACTGAATTGTTTCGCTTTGATAGTCGGTTTTTGTGTGCACCACCAAAGAGTCTTCCAAGACCAAAATCAGCCACTTTGACAATCCAACTTTTGCAAACGAGTAAATTCTCACTTTTCAGATCTCGATGAATTCTTGGCGGGTTCAATTTGTGAAGAAATTCCATTCCTTTCGAAGTGTCTAGAGCAAAATCTATTTTACGATTTTGATCTATTTCAATACTAACGTCATCCAGTACGCGACGTAATGAACCTCGATGCGCAAACTCGACGACGAGAAACGGTCGTGCTTGTGGACTCGTTTTACCGGCACCGATGAAAAGTACAATATTTCGATGACGCATTGTTTGCATAAATTTAATTTCACCTGCAAATTCCAATGACGATTGTGTTTCGTCATTGTCAATCAGCATTTTTACAGCAACGTCTATGTTACGGTATTGCGCTTTCCACACTCTTCCCGAAGCTCCTCCTCCTATTTCGTCCTGCAGTTCTATTTCTTGCCAACTGATCTGCCACGCATCATTCAAAATTTCTATGTGACGACAGAAAGCCATTTCTCGTTCTTTTCGTTTCTTGATGATGCGCCGTAATACAACAACGAGTACAGTAATAATACCTATAACAATAATAACTCCCGTTCCAATGTAATAATAAGTTGCGTCTTGACAGTGAGAACCAGTAAAGCCGATAGTACATGTACATACGGGAACTTGCGTTAACGTGTTGCTCATCACCAGACATCTCCCATGACGGCACATACCTGTGACACAAACGTTGCAGGCGGTCAACCTCGATGATCGCTCACTTCTCGTCGTCGTTCCGTTTGGACATTTGCGGCAATCGGTCGTCTTTATATCAGAGTAAAAACCTATTTTGCAGACGTCGCACGGAAAACGAGAAATGTTGCTCGACCCTAGTCCTTCGGGACATTCCGCTTTTATGTAAAGTAAACTAGAAGATTCTAAACTTATAAGATATCCTCCTCGAAAATGCAAAGATGAAGAGAGAGACTTGTGTGGAATATCTTTTAGTTTTTCAAGTGTGACGAAATTCCAAGTCTGCAAGTGAACAATAAACACCCACAAATAGAAATCTCCATCAAAATTAGATTTCCTGTTTGAAATAGACAAAAGACACCTAGATGCAATCCATAGCATTTTACTTTGAGCAGTCGCCGCAAAATAGCAAATACCATGTATAGAATTAAGATGTGGAAGATTGTTGGCTGGTTCTAAATATCTCCACGAATTGTTAATCATGTCATATTTCCATAATTCTAAGTTCAAATTAAAATGGATGTCGTATCCACCAAAAACAAACATGTCGCCTTCCATAATTGCAGCAGCATGACCACATCGAGGTGAGGGGACGCTTCTTGCAGAGTCGTTATTCTTTTTTTCGGTTTCAGACCCACTGCTCTCGATCATTTTCAATTTCGTCCAATTTGTATTTGTAAGAGAAAATTGCCAAAGATCATTAAATGCGTTATGTTCATTACAACCTCCAAACAACAACGCTGACGTCGAGTTGATGGTGACGACTGTAAAGGCATATCTAGAAGGCCTAGGACTTGACGCTAATTGCATGTTATCTCTTGAAGCGATCAGTAGTGTGTACCTACGTGAAACAACCAGCAATACATTTTCCTGCAAGTGCATGCTTACGGTCACAGACGTCATCATTTCATTGGGTATATTTATTCCTGTAACGTTGAGATATCCCTCCATTTGCCATCGCATCGTGCCTAAGTTCATCGACCACATGGCTAATGACGCAAACCTCATATCGTGTGACAGAAAGGCAATCCGATAATATGTGTCTCTCCACAAAGACTGAAATCCGTAATCTGATGGAATTAGAAAAGTATTGTCCATTCCAGCTATATTCCACGATCGTTCTCCCGCCTCATTGTCTCTCTGCAGACTCCAAGAACTTGAGCTACTACAAAGTCTATTGAAATAATGAAAGTAATACTTAATATCCTGACTGGCAACGTGTACAATATATCTAACTTTTTCTGTCAACATTGCATTCTTCATGAAAAATGAAGCATACAAAGAAACAATCGATTCCATATCATCTTTCTTCCGTAGCTTTTCCACAAAAACGACCCCATTAAAAAGAGACAGCCTAATAACTAAATGTCGAAGAAGATTTATATAAAGAATCTCTCTTCTATAATTAACAAAAAGAACATCAAAAATTGTGTCCGCAGCTACTATCTTCCAAATATCATCCGGAAGGCTGAGTTTCGTTCTATTCCAAATCGATTTCTTTACCGAATATTTCCAAATGCATCCGTCAACCATAGCTAATACTGTTGTCTTTCCTGACCAACCACCAACTAAATGTAAACTATGAGAGAAAGGAATTGCGTTGTTTCCTACTTTCTCCCAACGATATGTTGTCAGTTCTATCAAACAGCTCAGTCTGTAGCTCACAAAATGATTTCCATCGCCAATAGGGTAGAAAACGAAAATATCCTGACTACAAGAGCACAAAGAATGCTCGCTTTCCACGGCTTCTGCGAAAATGTCATCACGAATATCCGTTCAAGTTGGCCCATCGCCCACAATAGCGACTCGTTTCCAACTCAGTTGTTCGAAGCTAAATATCCAAGTGCTGTTGATAGCATCAGAAGAAAGAATGATGGCGTTTGAACTACAAATTGTCACCAGACGTAACCAGGTGTTCCATATAAATCCGTTGGCAACACTATCAATCATTTTCCAAGAGCTTGCTTCTTCGTAATAAATCCACGTTTGGTATGTATTTGAATTATCCAAAAACGCGGCACCAGTTTCTCTTTTTAAAATTGTTTTTCCAAATACCAGTATTCTATAACGATATTCTTGAATTGTCATCGATGGTTTAATAACTAATGCTGCATATGTATAGTTCGTCATAAGTGGAGTATTGCAGGTCCAAGAACTGAAACGTCCAAACTTATTGAAAGACTTACAAGTGCTTTTAAAACCTCCAAAAGTTTTAGTATCTTTGCTTGCAAAGGTTGTAGGCGAGATATTGTCAAGTGGAAGTTGTTGTACTCCGTTCTTTGTGTTTCGACTTGGAGATGAGCTTTTGCTTAGCTTGTAATTTGCAATAGACAGAGTAAGCAGAAATATGTACCATGACAATTCCATGTTGGCATTCGGCAATAAGTTGCTCTTGCTAAAGCAAAAGTATAAATAAAACGGAAACGATTTTTGATAGTCAAACAATCTTAATAAAGAGCGATATTCCAAATGTATGCACGTATATATTTTTACTATACTGCAGACTAGTGTTCATTGGTATTAGAAATACACAGAACTAACAAAGAAAGAAACACAGACCGACAAATAGTTAGACAAACTAACAGATAACAATGCTATACTCTACTTCCTGGCAACGAACGAGTAGCCAACCTCCATTTACGCACTCAAAAAAAATTGAGATAAGTGTAATACTAATATATTCTAGCAAAAGCGTGATCAGAGGAAAACAATCATGATTTTGATAATCCACTTGTACTCTAAGTTATTTGTTAATTACGTATGTATAAAGCTTTACTTGTGTAATGTAACAGTAATGTAGTCAATAGCAATTGCTTTATCGTACTTGAAAAAAAATCTTCATAAATTCTAGCTAGAATTTCTTTGTCACACAGTAACATTTTTAGCCAGCAATAAGATCAGAAAGTGCCGTTATCGTCAGCTAGCTTTCAATGCCTCCGTGTCTTCTTTTGATGATATAAGTACGACTATCAGCAGTTCGTCAGATGCCAGTAATTTCGTCTTCTCTAACAAAGTTAGGTACAGTGTACACTTTAATATGCAAGTCAATTGCAAGCTCTTGTTTTATGAGTCAAGAGCATGTTGAGGTTGAGCAGACCAAGCAAGTTCTACCATAAGAGAATATGACGTCATGGTGATGAGCTCAGTCACGTAGTGCTTCGTATGGGCGGCCTTGTATGTCACAAGAGGATGGTTTGCCCCGGGAGAGCAGATGGACACACCGTCCGTAAACAAAGTAACACTTATTTTGTACGAACTATTGCAATAGAGTAAACCTACTTCGGTTGTGCTAGTCTCAAAATTGCCTAGGACTAAGCAGACTTTCTCAAGAACGCAATGATATCTTCTTCAACGGTTGTCGTTCCAGAGAAACTCTTCGTTTCCTATGAAATCTCGGAAATGTGCGCAACGGTTACCAAGAATACTCGTACGACCTCTACATCATCCGTTCGGCGAGATACTACACGTTTCGTTACTAACGAATAGTAAATCTGTGCTTCTGAAGACACGTTCTAACATATGAAATCAAAAAAACAAAGTCGGAGAGGGGTGCATGGCTAGCGAAAGGGAAATTTGCTCTAACTAGTTCAGCTTTCTGAAACTTGCAACACGCACTACATAGATAACGTTTAACCGGTTTGGCCAAACCTGTTTACTCGACTCTGTTCTGGTTCACGTCCAGGATTATGAACTCTAGCAGCTGACTTTCCAGTACACTCTAATCAAACATGACCTTTACAATGGCATCTGTATGCATTGGAGTCGCTGATCATGTCTCAGATATCGACACTTGTACGCTTTCTACTTGTTGCTATCTACTTTTGTTTTGTTCCTGTATTGCTTGCCCTAGTGTTGACTAACTTCGATTTCGTTTCGGAGAAACGTCTGGAATTATTGTACCGTTATTGACTTTGTACATTATACACGTTGTACGTTCCACTAGCCTAGTGTTTTCGTCTACGCGTGGTATCTATATAATAAATCTAGGACGACTTGTCCCTATGCGGGATGACCAACGTACTGTATCAAACAAGCGGTTGGCTCGTTAAAGAGAGACACGTCTCTTCTTTCTTCGAATATTACGCATCTCAAAGGTTTCCAGTGTACTTGGAAACACGTCGTGTGATATTCTAATGTCGTGCATGTTAATGAATGCTTTTTGCTACGTACCTGATTGTTGTTGGCTTGCTTGTTTGCTGGATTGTAAGTACTTGTAGTCAGTGATCATAAAAGACTCTTTATTGCACAAGGGGGCTAAGATTCTTTCAGTGGCGCCAGGTCTTACCACAAATGCAGCGCGTATTATATTAACTCCCCTCAATCTAAACATAAGCGATCTAAAACTAAACGAGAATTAAATTTTTACAGACACACAGATAACTGTTCGTGTAGCTGGCACACAGACTGGCTGGTAGTAGTTTTGCGGTGGTAAGCAGCTCTCATGACAATAACTTTCAAAGTTTCCAAACTCTAGGGAGACCACAATCCAAGAGATTCTACAGCCATTAGAAAAGATTGTGATCCATCCTGCAAAACATCCTCATCATGTTTGAGATCCTACCCTCTTTCCCCTGCATCTGCTGCTTGTCCATGGTGAGTGGCGGCAATAGCAATGAACCGGGAAAGTAACGAGTTACGGACTTTAATGTCAAAGAAAGCTGAACGGCCATCCAAGAAGTCAGGATGAAATAGGTTACCTGGCTTCTTGTAATTATTCGAACTGCAGCCCTGTTCTACTTTGCAATCACTGTTATCAAAGATTAGATATTGAAATAGCACGCCTCGTAAGGCGTTGTGCCTTTTGGTGCGCAATGATCGTCTTCCGCAGCCTAATAAATGGTTGAGATATTTATCTAAGACATGACCACATATACATCGGAGATTACAGCTTTGTAATGAAAAGAAGGGCAAACCTAACCAGATTTTAGATGTTTTTGTGAACTCCTCTCTGGTCAAAGACAGGCCAACTTTGGGGTTTGGAAATGCCCGTAATCACGAACAAGAACGGGAAGCGGACAAAGTGCTAAGACTAGCTTGATCCCTGACGCTGCTGCCAGCTTTAACAGTAGACAAAAGAGAAAAATCAAGTCAGTTCTGGAGACCTTGTTGTAAAGAATCAGTGAAGGAAAGCGGATGTCAAAGCAAGTGAGTCATCATGGTAGCATCAGAATCTTCTCAAGAACAGAATTAGAATCCCGTATCGAAACAACGTTCTTTAGAATGAGATGCATAGCCAGACATCGAGTAGAGTGACAGCTGCTAAAGAAAGCAGCAAGAGCAGTTCTACTAGCTTCTCCCAAACGAAAGTCCACCTAAAAGGATTGGAAGGGTAGCCTGCTTCCATAAAAGGTCGGATAAAGAACAACCCAAGATAGTTTGCAGAAAATGGCAAAGGCTTTTGTCATAACGATTGAACTGATGCATAACTTTGTCCGGAGGTTTGGTTCTGAGGAGACGATTTAACTTGCATAAGTTCAAAGCAACTCCATAAGAGATGCAAATCAAACTGAAAATCATTCAATTCTGAGAGATGTGATTGAGCATCTAAGACTTTAATAACACGAGTCTGGAAATTTTATCAAAGAAATGATCGATCCCAAAAATAGGTAAACCTAGAAGCTCAGAATCACTCGAACTGACGTTGATCCTGCGAATGTCATGATCAAATTGAGTAAACTGCTGATTACCAGATGGCCAAAAGACTTCACATTTATTGATGTTGAGGTGAATTCCATAGGCGACAACATTCTGATCCAAAAAATGCAAAGGGTAGAGGCAGCATGTCTTGAACCAACAAAAATGTTCCATCATCTAGGTACCAAAGCCGTCTGATTAAGCCTGGAACATCACCAATACTGTTAGGTAGATTTGCTAACACGAACAAAACTAAGAAAGGTTTCAGAAGATCACCCTGTTAAACAACTATGGTGGAAGCGATATTATGCTGTCTAAATCTAAGCTCTCCAGCACAATGATAAAACCACTGAACCCAAGCGAGTATTTCAGGGAAGACTTTCTGAACTCGTTGTAAGTAGAACACTCTGTGACACTAATTGAAAGCAATCTTTATATTCACTTTTACACAGCATATCTCCCCGTCGTGGCCACAGTCTTCAAGAATTTTCTGTACACCATGAACTGCCGCCTCCAGGCCTAATTTGATTCTAACACGTACCTGGCCATAGGAAAGAAAAGTGTCAGGCAGAGAGAGGCAAACAGCAGAACAGCATAATTTGCCATATATGTGTGTGTGTGTGTGTGTGTGTGTGTGTGTGTGTGTGTGTGTGTGTGTGTGTGTGTCTGTGTGTGTGTGTGTGTGTGTGTGTGTACACCTGGTTGATTAACACGTTTAATGAGTTGATTGGCAATCGTGTCTTTTTAACGACAGACAGATATGTAAGCCAAAAAAAAACTATGAAGGTCGACCGACCATTAGACTTGCACTGTTGAGAAAATTGTTTACTGATGGTGATGTGTAGTATTCCACGATGCAGGTCGTCCAATTGGCTTTGCTTATCGGCCACCATTCTCCAAATTGTGCTGGAATTACTCTCAAACGTACTTACGACAACAGATCTACGTTTATTTAGTTAGAGAACGTGTATTTTGGCGTCCAAATGTGCCTAAGAGAGCGCACCGGCATGGCCGGATCCAGAGAGAGTGGCTCAGGGGTTTGCAAACCCTCTTTTTTCGTAGGCGTGGTTTAATAATTCTATATCATTTATTAGAAAAAAAATATTATTAAAGCTATAAATAACTAATACCTGTGAACTCCCTCTATTTAAAATTTCTGCACAGAGTACCCATGGCAACTGAGATACGTTTATTCAAATATTGTCTTCAAATGTGCTCAAATGTGCCGTAAAGAAAGTAGTTCCTATTCCATTCTCTTCTTACATCAATCATTTTTATTGCTTATGCAATTCAAGTAATTCTGAAAATTTTTGGCTAAGGAGACAGAGCCTGTCACTTATCTGTTAATTCCTGGACATGAAAATCCGGAATTTGGATATCATTTTCCTGTATTTAGCGTACATTCTCAGGAGACGACATACCAACTGCAACGCATCCGTTGATAGTGTCTCCTATAAATTTTTAATGTCAACATCTGCCTCCTCAACAGCTGGTTCTTACGGGCTTCCGACATTGATTGGTGACGTACGCGCAGAAGCAAGTTCTCGTAGTTCTCATCCATATTCAGGCTTACTGTAACGTGAAAACCGAAGACACTCGACAACAGACAAGAAAAAATCTTGAAGATTATTCAAATAAGGACGAAACGTGTGTATGACTTCGACTTCGCTATCGACACTCTTGCTTGAATATGTCTGACTCTTTTCAAGGGAAATTCCAGAAAATTTAGTGTGCCGAGCTGGCGCCGAAACGGACAGCCTACTCCTGAAACAATCCAGGAAATCCCAGAACTGTTGGCAGTTATATGTACTATCATATGTAACCTTTTCCTAACAGTTATATGTCAACCTGCTTTCCAGTTAAAGAGTAGTTGTAATGTAGTACAAGCCTATCCAACTTCAGTCAAGGCTAAGGCTGCACTTTGACAATGGCCCAATATTATATTGAATAAAGCGTCACAATGTGTCAGACCAATTCATCATTGCTAGTACTGCTGATCGAGCCTGGTCCAATCATTGACTTGGTATCCAAGAGATTTAATAGATACTGAAGTTTACCAAAGATGCTTTGGATCAAGATTATGAGAGAATGCCTCTGATGAGGGTGATCATGTACACAATATACATAACTTTCAAGAAGATGGACTCCAGAGATAGAATCACAACTTTGGATTTATGCGATGAAGCTTTGAAGCTACGGCAAGATGTTCTTGAGTGTATGACCAAATTGTTTATGTACCAGAAGGAGGTGCTGTCTCTGAAGATGCCATCAAATTTTCTGAATCAATCAATGTTGAGTTGACTGATAGGTGGCACGATTTATGGAAATGACATCTGATACCTGCAGGTGATATGTGTCAAAGCAAGACTTTCCATGGATTCTACCAAGAATTTGTTTTGTCATACAGAAACATCTTTGGCCAGCAAGAAGATCAGGATGTGCCGTCATGGTAAGCTCTCAATGCCTCCATTTCTTCTTTTGATGATATAAGTACGCACATCAGCAGTTTGTTAGATGCCAGTAATTTCGTCTTCTCTAAGTAAGCTCGGTGTACACTTTACTATGCAAGTCAATTGCCAGCGCTTGTTCGTTGAGTCAAGAGCCTGTTGTGGCTGTGCATTCCAAGCAAATTCTACCAAGAGAGAACATGGCGTCATAGTGATGAGCTCAGTCACGTAGTGCTTCGTATGGGAAGTCTGTATGTCACAAGAGGATGGCTTGCCCTGGTAAAGGAAATGGACACACCATCCTTGTACAAAGTAACACTTCCTTTATAAGAACTACTGCAATAGAGTAAACTTTCTTCTGTTGTGCTAGTCACAAAATTACTTAGGACTAAGCAGACTACGCAGTGAAACGTTCTTCAGCGGTTGTCGTTCCCGAGAAATACTTCTTTTTCTATGAAGCCTCTCAATTGCGCACACTAATTATCATGGATACTAGTGTGACCTCCTACATCGCCCGTTCGGCACGATATTACACGTTTCATTACTAACCAATAGTAAATCTGTGCTTTTGAAGACAAGTTCTAACATATGAAATCAAAAAACCAAAGTCGGAGAGGGGTGCATGGATAGCGAAGGGGAAACTAGTCTAACTTTCCTACGACTTGCATCACGGACTACATAGATAACGTTTAACCATTCTATCCAAACCTGTTTACTCGACTCTGTTCTGGTTCACCACGATTATGAACTGTAGTAGTTGACTTCCCAGTACACTCTAAGCAAACATGACCCTTGCAATGGCATCCGTATTTGCATTACAGTCCCGGATCAAATCTCAGATATCGACACATGTACGTCTTCTTCTCGCTGCTATCTGCATTTTTCTGTTCCTGTATTGCTTTCTCTAGTGTTGAACTACTTCGATTTCGTTTTGGAGAAATGTCGGTAATTATTGTACCGTTAGTTGCTTGTACAGTATCTAAACACGTTGTACGTTCCACTAACCTAGTGTTTTCGTCTACGTGTGGTATCTCTAATAAATCTCGGACGACTGCTCCCTATGCGGAGATGACCAACGTACTGTATCAAACCACCGGTTGGCTCGTTTGAGAGATAAACGTCTCTTCTTTCTTCGAATATATCTCAGAAGTTGCCATTGTACTTGAATCCACGCCGTGTAATATCTAAATGTCGTGCTTGTTAGTGAATGCTTTTTGCTACCTACCTGATTGTTGTTAGCTTGTTTATTTGCTTGAGTGTAAGCACGTGTATTCAGTGATCTGAAAAGACTTGATCGTGCACAAGGGAGCTAAGATTGGCTCAGTGGTCTTACTACAACTGCAACATGGATTGTATTGCATTAATTTATAAGTTAAATTTGTTGATAGCTTGTTTACACATTTCAGTCATAATACATTTTATGTACAACAAATAGTTTATTGGCATGTAACGGGGTGCCCTACTTGCAGTCCAAAGAAACCAGTTTATCTTATATTGCCAATTATATAAAGAAAGCTTCCAAGTGTAGTTCTTAAATATTTATAGTAAAAATTTAATTAGTTTTTAAGCTTTAAGCATGCAAAAAATGTGTGGCAATTTAATTCAAATAATGTTTATATACTTCTGTTTTAGTTGAATTTGTTAGTACATTGAGTTACACTAGACCACAGTTTCGCTAGCACTTGGAAACCCTGCTATAGGCCACGAAAAATATGCATGTCTTTGCGGTATTATTACTAATGTTATGTGTAATGTGTGTTTTAGTCGTCTTGGTGTGTTTTTCGTTTATTAGAAAAGACAAGAATAGTGAAGTGAGCTACACAGTAAAAGTAACATCCGTGTGTAGTTCGGCCCAATGTGCAGCCATTGCTGTGGATGCCACCAAGACAACACTGCTTGTTGTGGAATCTACACAGGGTCGGTTTCATTGTCCTCAGGTTGTGAAAGGAAAAACTTATGGAGTCGCAGTCAATCTAGTGTCTTCGTCGCCTGATCTATACTTGAACCGAGGGTAAATAAATGTTTTAACGTGGAAGAGGCAACAATTTGTTCTACCTAGTAACAAACAGATGATCTACGAAGCGTTTAAATAATCAGACGTTATTTTGTTGTATGTAGGGTAGGTGTACCTAATTGTGAACACTCCCCGGTAATTTGAGTTACAATCGCTGTTTACTCTGGTAGCCTGCACGAACAGACAGTGAAACAAGTCCGATATACGCAGCAATGTCTAGGCTTCGTAACGGTACCTGTAGAATCGCGCAACGTCAGCTAGCGCACTAGCACAATATACGGGATAACGTCTGTAAACAGCCTGGACGCGGGGTGTATCCTAATTGTGGACACTTTTTTCTCCGTTACAGAAAGCGACTAAGTCTGAGTAACAGCTGGACTAGATGCCTGAATGGTTGCCTCACAAGCTGGTATTTTGGGGCCGCAATCAAAACCATGTTCTGTGGTGTATCACCTATGTCTAAAATGGCGTCGTGCATCTCAAATTTTGCAGAAACCAAGTGTTCTGTCTACGATACAATGCAGAAGACAATCAATCATGTTTAGATGAACGTCTGAACTGTAAACTGTGGTTTTAGCATCTCTTTGTGTTGCTGGTGGAGCTGATTGTTGATATCAGACAAGGTAGTTTTGACCTTCCACCTATCCTATGTGAGTTTGTAGGATTTCAAGTTGTGTCTTATTGTTGCCAGATCTAGTAGCAGTGAAGACAGTCAAATTCTGACTGTATTACAAATGTCGCTGATATTGACATTCCACCTACGTTGTTCGTTCTCATTTCATACCCTATTGTGGCCAGATGTAGTAGCAGCGAAACAGCTAGATAGTCAGTGGATTAATGATGTCTAGATCTAGTAAGAGTAAAGATATTCAGGTGTTTACTGGACTTGAATTACACGTTCACTCCATGCACCTAATGCTCTTCTCTAGCACGTTACAAGTCAAAGTAACTAGGCTCAAAACTTTACCAAGGTACTCGATAATTGCTTAACTAACGTCAGGGCATTTTCATGATCCAACAAAAGATCAATTCGTGTACCTCGAATTTGTGGACGTGATGGGAGGAACCGTGTACGTGCTAACAGTTTTGCAGGTGAATCGTCGTGATACACCGGAGAACATGGTTTTGATTGCGGCCCAAAATACCAGCTTGTGCGGCAACCATTCAGGTATCTAGTCCAGTTGTTACTCAGACCCAGTCGCTTTCTGTAGCGGAGAAAAACATGTCCACAATTAGGATACACCCTCGTTTGAGCTGTTCACAGACGTTATCCCGTATGTTGTGTTAGTGCGCTAACAGACGTTGTGCGATTTTAGTCGTACAGGTATTGTTCCATAGCTTAGACATGGGTGCTTACATCGGACATGTTTCTCTCTCTTGCCGTTGCAGGTTACCAGAGAAACTGCGTTTGTAACTAAAATTAGCGGGGAGTGTCCACAATTAGGAACACCTACCCTACAAGGTGTTGCTAGTACATGTCTGTAATTTAGTATACCTTACGGCAGTATTAGGGTACGTACGTCTGTCTTGTTTGTTTGCATGATTGCAATAGACTCTTAAAGTTTTGAAGAACTACCTTGCGAGAGGAAGTTGATACAAACAATCAGGTCTGATTACACAAGTTTTAGGAATTCAGTTTTTGACATCAACTTCTAATTGGTTAGAACTAGAGGCCTCTTCATATATTTTAGACTTGCAGTCTTGTAACATGCAGAGCCTCTCGTGCCAGTCTTGTTTTATCAAATTACTCGTGTTAGCATGACTTACGAAGGAATTGGTCATGAGCAGTGGAAAAGGATCTATCAAGAGGGTAAATTTGTAGTACGTACTAACAAATTCTGACTGAACAGTAGCAGTCGCGTTGTTGAGTCACATCAGATGAATATAGACTCATTGTAACATTCAGCTACATTTATTTGTTGATATACACGTAAGAATTAACATAAGTTTATGAAGCACCAAGCAATATATAGCACGCGTGATTGGTTTTTGCTCTAGGCCAGTAGCCAAATCAAAATTTTAAAGTGGCTTGTTTATTACATTAAAAAAATTCGTTGTTTAACTGTTATAGATAAAGAATTCATGTCCTTATACTGCCACAGCATGAATGAAAATTTGGATGAAACAGTGGAATACATATATAAATGAACTATAGTCCATGCAGAATATGTCCTGTAGTGTCTTGATGCTGTTATCGCTGATGTATGATGTGAAAACTCTTTCTCTGTACAATCTCCAACCGTTTATTACACACAAACTACTAAAAACCCCTGTCATGACGTCGTTCTCAATACCATTTTTACTTCAGGTTTGAAGATAGGACGGTCTTTTACCACCTGACCCCAAACCAAAAATTTAAATTTTTTGCAAAATATGTCCAAAACGGTTGGAGGACCTGCAAACTATGCACATAGACACACTAGCAAAAAATTACACATACACACACACACACACACACACACACACACACACACACACACACACACACACACAAACACACACTCACACACACAAACACACACACACACGCACACACACACACACACACACACACACACACACATACACAAACACACAAACACACACACACACACACACACACACACACACACACACACACACACACACACACACACAAACACACACACACACACACACACACACACACACACACAACACACACACACACACACACACACACACACACACACACACACACACACACACACACACACACACACACACACACACACACACACACACACACACAAACACACACACAAACACAGAATATTGCGTGAAAACCCTAAATTTACAAGTGCAGTTGAGAGTATTCGCTTTCAATATTTTATGAGATTTCAACTTCATTAAGTTATGTAAGAAAGTATTTTATGGAAAGAATGATTCCAACGACTGATGTGTTAATCATATTTGATAAACTGAATTTTAGTCACACGTTGGAAAGCTTATAATATTGTACTCAACGATGTAATTCGTTGCCAACAAACACTTTGATATACTACCTGTTGAAGAAAATTTGAAACTGCCTATGATTTCATACTATTCAATGAAAGTTATCAGCATCCGAACTCTTTGTTACTGTTAAGAACACGACATTAGCAATAAAACTGCTTCTTTTTTACTGTTAGCAAACTGTTAATTCCGCCACATAAAAATTTCGTGGCACTTCAAGTTGCCATATTCTTACGGACTTACCATTGACCTTGACCCCTACTTCGTACATGACTTTTTTTTTGAAAGTCGGGACATCCGCAAGTTCCATGCAGAGTTTTCTGGGTGACAACAAGTAAAGCAAAATTTCCAGAATTTATCTTGCGTGCTGTGGCATTGTTGGCACGGCAGACGTTTTCAACTTTAGCTTTGTATAATACTTGGCCTTTCTTTTCTTGTGTTGAAGAATTCATTTGGACTAAAACAACCACAATAAAAGTAGAAATTAATTCTTTTAATTGAATAGAGTCAATCGTAATTTATGTTTAGAAGCATGTCGTTTCTTATTAGCATCTTGACGCGTTTGAGTAGAATCACAGCTGCAAGCTAACATATAAACAAGATATTAATACTTAATTTTAATGGCTTTGTATATAAAGTATACTAATATAACTTTGAAAAACAGCTGACTAGCTTCATTGGTCAAAGAAATTTTATCGATGGCTTATGTTTAGGACATTATTAGATTTATTTTCTACAAGTATAAATAGACCTTGATTGATTCTTTGTGGTACAAGCTTTGTTAATAATTAATCAACATGGTGGCAAACCAAAATAGAAGATTATAAACATGTTTTATCAGATTGCATGTCAAGAAGCATTGCCAAGCAACTAAGGCATCTTCCTAGGGGCAGTACCAAAGAATCCGCTTTCCTTGGCCAAGTGCAAATTCATTTTAGTGTAGCACATTTTATGTCAGAAGCAGTCCTGTAGCACCTTACAATTAATATTATTAACATTCTATGTCAACCATCAGTAGACATTCAGCCTCAAACGTACATATTATTAATGCCCATGTACGGATAACAGATTGCGTATACTTACGTTTACATGACGGTTCCTTTCCACTCCACAGCCCATTTGGCGAACAAAATCTAGGACTGCCTCCGTTTTTCAATCGATATCCTGACTCGCAAGAGTAAGTTGAGATAACAATTGTATGTAAATTTTGAGTGCTAACATTCACATTAGTCGGTGAAGCGAGTTAATCGCATTTGCTGTCTGCAGAATTTCTATTAGATGTGAAGGTTAAAATTATAGGGAGGGTGACATGCAAAAATCGCTACCTATTTTATAACTTAGAAACGTTGCTTTTCCATTCAAATGAATGCATGAATTTTTTAGAATTTTTAGCTAATGTTCTAAGAGCTAAAACGTAGGTTTTTCGATGACCATTGACCACGCCTTCCGCCTTCCGATTAGTCTGAGGCGTGTACGTTGTGACATCACAAGTTGAACGGAAGTCGCGTAAGGCTTTTCCAGATGGAGGAAGAACATAGTCCAAGTCAATCTAGCATCGACTCTGCCAGCTTAGATTTGAGTTACAGCAGGTCGTCGTTGAGTAGCAGTAGTTCCGACACATTTCAGGAGGAAATTATAGCTTCTGGAGGCATTGTAGAGCCTTACCAGTACGAGCCTGTGGAAAGCGAAAACCGCTCATCTTCTCACGGTCTGGCCAATGATGGCACCCAAAACGATGAAAGACTTCAGAATTTAGATTGGTAAGCATGATTGCAGTAGCTTTGTGATTGCTTTCCGCTTGTTTTTGCGAGTGTTTACACTTGACGTCTGTCGTCACGTGGCCGTACACCAGGAAACCAGAGAGTACAGGAATCGTTTGACAAGCTTATCTTTACCTTTAGTAGCCAATCATGATTCACTTATAACAATATCATGTCTGGTCACGGCAGAAAAATGATGTATACCTTTTAGGGTCCTGATATACAGCTGCATGACGTCATACCTTTCACGTGCAACCTCGAGTACAAATAGTTGTGTCGAAATGAAGGTGCAGCTGTGGACAGTGCGAAGTTATGCCTACAGTAGATGAATGTGTGTGCTGTTGCGAGTATGACAACATTGAAAGGAAAGTGGAAGAAAGTGTAACATCATGCAAGTGTATCACAGAGCACGAAGGATTTGAACCAGTCTGCCTGAATGTGTGGGTCCTTCAAACAGCGTACTTTCAATATCAGCAGGAGCATGATCATGATGATGAAGATGAAACTCCACAGGAGTAAGTAGTTTTAGAATTTATTGTTGACTCCAAAACTTAGTACATGCATGCATGTGTAATTCTCTAATTTGTAGGTACATTCGCACAAGTTGTTAGTCAGTAATCAAACTATCCTGTCACTCACTCCTGGAGACGGTTTTTGGCTTTACTTGAACTCTGACATTTACTGTGAATCTGCGTGGAATATCCTGTAGGCATACTGCTTGTACACCAATATCTGCATGAGTTGCACTCTTCTCACTCTCATTGTGTTCACTGTCTTGCCAAGTAGATTTCATTTCTGTTTCTCTTTCCACAGGTGCTTTGGAGTGCTGACAATTTCCTGTAGAAGCTGCAAAGTAAACGCATAAAAATCAGTCTAGACTGCAGCGAAGCCTCGCCGTTGTGTTCACACTTCAAGCCTAAGGCTACTAACCACACTTCTAGCAACACGCCTACTGCAAATCACACGTTGAGGTGCATTCACAATGCAACACTTCTATCAATTGTCAATACGACGTTACACAATAGCTACATACCCTAGCTCTTTGTCTCTTCTCATATGCTCCCTTCTTGCTTGTCAACTCACTCTCACCGCCAGTGGACGTTCGTTTCCGTGTTCGTTCCAAAGACATAGCTGACGATCCAGAGTCGCCTGTTGTCAAATTCGTTCTGACAAAATGCGTTTGAACGACGTCTGGCTTTAGGCGTGCTCGCCTGGCGATGCCAAACGATGAGGCCAAAAGATGATCGGTTTCAAAACAGTCCTTTGGAAAGTGGTCGCTGCATAGAACCGAATACCGTGAATGCCCTTTCCATTTGTCTCTAGTCCTCTGTACTGCTTCTCTCCATCGCTTTCGAAGAACTGGGTCTTGTGGGAAAGAAAACAAGCTGACTTGGTCGCTGCGTGAGTTAGAACAGCCAGCCGCAACACATCGCTTCACCATTGTAGACATGATTTACTTCTGCGCGAGCAGTTTCCGTTCAACTTGTGATGTCACGACAGACACGCCTCAAAATTGCCGGAAGATGAAAGGCAGAGCCAAATAATAGCCAAAAGAACCCTCGTTTTAATCCTTAGAACATTAGCTAAAAATTCTAAAAAAATTATGCATTTAGTTGACTGGCAAAGCAACGTTTCTAAGTTATAAAATAGGTAGCGATTTTTGCATGTCACCCTCCCTATAACTATCAACAGTGTTAGATTCAGCACAGTGTTGTAAAGGATTGATCATACTGTAGTACGGGTAGTGTGGATAGTTGACCGTAGATGGCATTCAACTCCTGAAAGAGTTTCTTGGTGGTCACGTACAGACAATCCATAGATACAATACAAAAGGAAGTGCGACGGAATTCCATGAAGCATTTTCTTCGCCATTTGGTCACTTGCACGAGTCGTTCTTAGACTCATCTGTAGTCAAACACGGAAACATTTTTAAGGTAGGTCCTATTAAAGAACGTAGTCGAGGAGAGGAGAAATTTGAGATTCGTGCACAAACACACACACACACACACACACACACACACACACACACACACACACACACACACACACACACACACACATACACAGACATACACACAGACATACAGACACACAGACACACAGACATACAGACACACACACACAAACACACACACACACACACACACACACACACACACACACACACACACAGACACAGACACACACACACACACACACACACACACACACACACACACACACACACACACAAACACAGACACACACACACACAAACACACACACACACACACACACACACACACACACATACACACACACACACACACACACACACACACACACACAGACACACACACACACACACACACACACACACACACACACACACACACACACACACACACACACACACAACCAAAGGCTTGATGTACAACCATATAGGACCACGCCCATTGCTGTTGTGCGACCCGGATTACAAGCCTTGCTACGTTCGGCAATAATTATAGATTTGCAAACGCGAGCTATAGCAATTGTAGATATATTAAATATAAAACCACGTATGTATAGCTAGCTTAGATCTTTTGCATTACAATTTTGTAGGCTTTTTACTTTTGAAATCTGTTCTAGCGGTGAGTATTTGTTTTTTTGACAAATTAATAGCGTTTGCCATCTAGACTAGTTGCATTTGTGCGGATAATTCATAGTTTAGTCAGGACGCAGCAAGATCCCATAAGCCTGGATGTTTTTAGAGCATTCTCTGATCTTCACCTTCTCATATCCTCGTACTTGGCGTCGATTTCCGTAACCTATTACGTAGGGTTTGTGTAAGCTTAGTATAAACAAACCGTACTGTCATTGCAACAGATTACAGATACAGTAATTGCAATAGACTAAAATGAGTTTTGTAGAACACTTTTTACGAAAAAAGGTTTGTATAACCAATGGCAGCTGTTTGCATAATTTTGGGTGTTTCATTTTGACGATTGGGTAACCTTATACTTCTCTTCACAAATCTTGGTCAAGTTGTTTCGTACCAGAGCTGTTGTTGAAAATGATCTTTACGCAAACATTATTCAAGGCACGTCAGTCCTATCAATATCACGTGCTTTTCTAACAATCATTGACTATAGGTATATAAGTTTTCTTTTAGCAAACTTTGGATTCTGCCACATCAAATTTTTGCAGTACTTCAAGTTTCCAATTTTTACCGGATTTGCTATTGATTTTAACTCCTACTACGTACACAACTTTTATATAAAAGTCCGAGCAGCGGCAAGTTCTATCTTGAGTTCGCTGTGTCAGGGCAAGCGAAGCAAAATGTCCGGCCTTCATTTTGCGTGCAACGGCATTGTTGGTACAGCAGATTCTCTTAATTTTAGCTTTGTATAACATTTTTTTTGTATTTCTTGTTCTGAAGAAATTATTTGCAGCAAAACAACTACAAATAAAAGTAGAAATGAATTATCCTAGTTAACACAAGTCAAACCTGCTCAAGTTGTAATTAGATACCAGCGTGACGTTTTCTGTTGGCATCTCGACGTGATTGTCTAGAATCGCAGTTGCAAGCTAGCGTACAAAAATTAACAATGGTAAGTCTACAAATTTTGTTCTGGGTGATTGCCTACATTTACGTTTAAATTACAGTTATTTTAATTTGTTAGTGTATTCAGTTAGTTCTTTATAACTTATTGCAAGACAAGAACAAGGTGTTTGATAGGTAAACATACAATATTTGCTTAAAAATATAACACAAACAAAAGGTTTTTTATATCAAAAATTTTAATTGTAAAACTTTAGTTTATATGATAAAAGTTAATAAAATTTATATATATACAGGAATATTTACCAGAACTATAAGTACCTCGTTTCCCTGACATTACATTTTTTACATAACAAGAAATTATTTGCTTATGAGGTTATAGCCAGTTGACATAGGATCTAGACAAATTATCTAGTTGTTTCATATGGTAAAATGAAAAAATGTGGTTCTGCAATAGACAAACTGCAATTATCTGATGGGAATGATTAAGTGCAGGTATAAGCTATGGAACTATAGTTAGCTCAATCGACAGTGACATTATTCATTGCAGTAGAGGGATTTTGATTTCAGTTAGTGGCAGTTAGAAAATGCTTACACAAATCGATTTTAGTTAGTTTAATAAAATACCTAAGAAACATTTTTGTGAGGTAGTGTCTGATTACTTCCCAAATATAGGTAACACGAGAGCGGCCACTATTTGGCAAGTGTTATAATAATATTATTAATAATAATAATAATATGGTCTGGCGAACGGTCTGTTGACGATGACGTTCAGTGCTTTCGTTGTGGTCGTTGATATCCACTAGGCTTACTGTCCACGAGTTTGCAGTCACCGTAATGCCTGCAATCTATATCGAATTGGCTATTCATTGATTGCCATACGGACTACACGGAAACATGTACGCCGCTGGTCTCGCCTGCCGGGTTGGTGGGCGCCCAGATAGGGGTAAAGATCCCACTTGCCTGTTATGGAGGGGCCGTTCTCTACTTTATTTTCAGGGAAAAACTCAGTCAGGTATTATCAACTGTACCGTCAAGAATTCCCTCTACTTTCACTCTCATTGCCAGATTTGTGAAACAATGTCTTTGACATCATCTGGTAAGGGTAGTCACGAGTCGCCTAACGTTCGCGAGACTATGGTAAGAGAATGATGGCATTTCGGATAGATTTGGCGAGTGATTGGTGTGTCCACGTGTATAGTCTCTCTGACACCTTCAGTGTGCGAGAATGGAATGACAAATATCCCTGTGGTTTTATAGGTTTGTAGAAGCTTGTTGTGAACAGTTAGACCAAAGTCTGGGCAATAATAAATTAATAATAATAATAATTGATATAATACCTATTTGTTTCTTACCGAGATTGGAAAAACTCAGTCAGGAAAAACTCAAGACGTATACATTAGCGAAGGCATACAAACTAACGATAAATTACGTAGTCACAACAGAACATAAACACAAGAAAATTACGAAGAAAAGTTAATACTAACAATTTAAAATACAATAGTCATTAATTGGTTGTATGTCATCTCTTGTATATGTACGTACTCTCCCTAGCTATGACATAGACATTGTATATCTCTTGCCTGGTATGTCAATAATCTAGCTTTCAAATAGTCATTAGATTTTGGTATTCATTATAATGTATTGGACAGTGAGACTAGAAAAAGTTTATGACAACAGCTAGGGCTTGAAGATATGTGAGATCAGGCAATTTTTGAGACCGCAATGATAAGGTCAAATTTTTGCTATTAATTAGCCTGGATTGCCTCAGTTTACAAGGGAAAGACAGACAGCATCTTTAGATAGCAACAAAACCATCTAAATGAATTACAGCTTCAACAACTAATTTTCAGTACTATAGCTAGACTGAAATCGAAAATGGTGTGTGCTGGATGCTGCACATGCGTGTATTTTAAGGTTTGTTCTTCCTCTTGTCTGCTTGATTGCCAGTCTGCCTGCTCATATATCTGCCTGTCTGCTTGTTGGACTGTAGTTTTGTTTGCCTCTTTGCATGTCTGTCTGTCTGTTTGTTTGTCTGTCAGTCGGTTTGTCAAAATGAATGTACTATTGAAATATAATTCAAATCGACAGATCTATACATCAATGTGCAGCTGAAACAACTACTCATATGCTTGAAGTATGGAACTCATTGTAGTCTTTTATTTCCAGTCACATATATTTTGCATATATTAATTAATCTTGTCTTTCGTGACTGGCTTTCTCCTTGCATGTAACTTGCGAGACCTACAGGATTAGAGTATTTCAAGATGGCCGTCAAGCCACGCCTATACTAGTCTCCCATCTCGTGGTAAAATTATATGACATCGCCAACGTAGGAGTCTACCTACGAGGATCATAAGTAGCAGAACATCCGCTTGCGCCATTTTAGCTTAGACATATTAACCGTTCCGTTTGTCGTTACATAATAGACTATTGTAAACACAAATCCAAAAAGATATAAAGAAGTATACTTTTTGCTGTTTCGTGAACGCGAAAATCTGTAAAATGACGACAAACGTTGAGCTTAATTTCTATCCATAGCTTACTTTTATACCTGAACAAACGTTCGACCCCAGGGCATGTAGAATGGCAAAAAAGAAGAAAAAAGACAGATATAGAGACATGATGTGCTCTCACAACGGTATCAACGAAACTGAAGAAGCGATGTAAATGTTACATCTGTCAACACCACTACAGTACTACAGAGCTACCGATTTGCTATACTACTTTCTTCGAAATCGCATATTTTACTAAATCTGTGTAGTACCAACGCCATTTCTAGATGCGTAATACAATTGGCGTTAATATTCTTGCTCTACATCGATTAATTAATTTTATTGACCGGGTAGTTATATCGATGAAGCTTGCCCATGTGCTCCTCGCTACCAGGCAACACAGGGCCGGATCCAGAGAGAGGTCCAGGGGGTTGAAACCCTCTCCTTTCCAACAGGCGTAATTCAATAATTTCATATAATTTCTTTAGAAAAGAGAAAATTGGTAATACTATGAAATAGCTGCTAACGGTGAACCCCCTCTTTCAAAAATTCCTGAATCCGGCGCTGCAACATAGGCTCTCGACTTAAATGTCCGGAAGTTGCTGTTTCCTAAAATATCTATAGGTATATAATAGTACTAGTGCAATCATCCAAGGTAGAATATGGACTTGAAGAAGAAATCGTCGGCGGGTATTTTTACTCTACAGAAACGGAGGAGCTATAGTCGAGCAAGTCCAATAATGCACCTGACCAATGCACTAACAAATCTAGAAACCGAGCCTTTTTTTCAAGATTTTTAATCTAGTTTATTATTAACTAGGATCCATGGCCCGTCCTTCGTACGGGCAAGATACTGTAGTGTAAGGTAGGTCTGTGGACACGTCACGTGCATCTTTGTTGCGAGGTCCCGGATATTCTGAATGAATTCGAATCTTGTTCTTCGCGCTTGTTTCGATAGAAATGGACACACTCCCCGTGTAGCGCTTGCTGCAGAAAACGTGTAGGTTGGATTCGGTGCAAATGCAATCAGAATTTGGAGAGAAACGCAAGCGATAGAAGAGTAAGTTTCGTCGGCAAGGGATATTCGATCGCTCGAAGCTTTGCGAAGGACGGCGATGCATAGGGTCTACACGGGACCGGTGCGGGCGTGTGTTCGAATGAACCGGAATGTGTAGCGTGTACGTCGTCGAGAAATTTTACGCGAGGGTCGACCCCTCGAGAGGGGACCCGGTGCGTAATTTTTTAATTTTTTTTACACAAACCATCGCCTGTGCGTACCGAGTGTGCGTGCCGATTTCGGTTTCGAACGGACAAAAGACGTGGCCCCCAAACGCGAACATGCACACACACACACACACACACACACACACACACACACACACACACACACACACACACACACACACACACACACACACACAGACAATTTGAGCTTTATATATTAGATTAAAAACTCTTGCTAAAGCTATGTCTTCGCTTAATACCAAATTTGGTTATCTAAATCAATTTCTAATCTATACGTTCATGGCACTTAGTACGTGACTAACGTCTTTAACTATATTCCTATTAATTTTAATCAAAGGAAAATAATTCTGATCAAAATAGTATTAGAGATGTACATACAATGTGCAAATGTTTTTCAGAAACACGTGCTTAGTATAGTTAATTTTGCAGTATAATTCACATATTTTAAAAACGTCCGTTAGCTCGCGTTATGTTATGTCATTGCACAGTGCGGTGCTCAACAATACATTTGTCTGACTTTGCTCTACTAATAGCTAAGTAAATATGTGTTGGGTTTATCAGTATCTAAACCATTTGCAATCTGTGCAAATTGAAATAAAAATTTAATAATAAAATAACTTTTCAAAATTGAAATTCTATTAGCATTTCTAGCTAGTCTTGTGCAGTTACGTAAAATTGTACCTACTAAAAATTATGTTATCATGCACGTACTTAGAAATGTTGCTTTAGCGCCTTAGACGACGAATAGGTTTTTCTGTTGCCGCTATGGCCTTGCAGGAAGTTCATGCATGCAACAGTGTACTACAAATTGGCTGGTCGTCCGTTCTGATTTGATGAAACTGCTCATGTCCTAAAACACCTCTCAGTTGCTGTCTTTCCGCCACCAGCCGCACTTGAGTTCGACATAACGGCACAATCGCTGTACATACAATCCTGTCGCCGCGAAGTCAGAGGTTGGATATCACGTGACCTATCAAGTTAATTGAAAAAAACAGCGCAAATACAACGAGATTGACTCCCGCATTCTGCACAGCGAGGGACACAGAGACGGGAAGGTTGTTAATAAGAGCAACAGCTCGTGCTAGACACGTTGTATCGATCCCTAGCGGGTTGTCGATATCTTTCAGTTCGATCCTAACCGGAAGAGGAGAAGACTAGATGCTCATTCCAGAATTATTTGACGGTGATGATGTCACCGTACAGACGGGGAAAGGATCGGTGTACGCAGTGGTTTGCAAGGTATTGTGGGAACATTTCATAGTGCACAATTCGACGTTGTGACGCGTCTGTTTGACGTCGTAGAGGGTCCGTGTTGTATTAGCAGCCGGTGACGGTAATATGCAAGCACTGAAGCTTCCTGGGGTAATTGGAGTTCTCCGTGTGTGTGTGTGCGTGTGTGTGTGTGTGTGTGTGTGTGTGTGTGTGTGTGTGTGTGTGTGTGTGTGTGTGTGTGTGTGTGTGTGTGTGTGTGTGTGTGTGTGTGTGTGTGTGTGTGTGTGTGTGTGTGTGTGTGTGTGTGTGTGTGTGTGTGTGTGTGTGTGTGTGTGTGTGTGTGTGTGTGTGTGTGTGTGTGTGTAAGTGTGTGTGTGTGTGTGTGTGTGTGTGTGTGAGAGAGAGTGTGTGTGTGTGTGTGTGTGAGTGTGTGTGTGTGTGTGTGTGTGTGTGTGTGTGTGTGTGTGTGTGTGTGTGTGTGTGTGTGTGACTGTGTCGGTGTGTTGGGTGCGTAGGGCAAACCGGACAGGATAGTGTCTCGATTTTCGATGGCCGTATATTGTGTGTGCAGTTGGAACGTGGATTGGAGCTGGAGTGAGGCCGGGTTTGTCTTGTCTTTTGCCTTGCAGTAAGGTTTGTCAATTCGGTCTACTTCTGGCTGTCACTTTTTCATTTCGTTTGTCTATGTCTGTTTGTCTGTCTGTAAGAATATGATTAATTTTCCAAGAGAATTTCTGGCAGAACACTACATTTACTAATTAATTGTTGGAGGCTACTTAGTCCAATTTAGAGTTTATATCACACTCTTACACTTTGATTCAAAATTTGATTTTTCTGTCTGCTTGTATTTGGTCTGTCTGTCTTTCTGTTTGTCTGTCTATCTGTCTGTCTATCTGTCTGTAGGTCTGTTTGTCTGTCGGTCTGTCTGTCTGTTTGTCTGTCTGTCTGTCTGTCTGGCTGTAATTATGTATCTATGTATGTGGCTCAATTGGTTAGAGTGTGCAGTTGGAGATTGGCCACTTCCGAGACCTTCGGGTCAGAGTTTGAGTGCGGGAGGGCCACATACATAAATTCCCTTGGGCAATGAACTAACTTACAGTTGTCTCACTCTCCGGAGTGTCAGTTCTGTCCAGAAACTGTGAAATGTGAATTATGAACTGGGAAGTGCAGCGAGTGGGACGTACATGGTGACATGATGGAGTGACTGTTGAGGCAGCAGCAGCGGCAGCAACAGCAGCGGCAGCAACAGCAGCGGCAGTGGCAGTGGGCGACGGGAGCAGCGGCGGCAGCGGCGGCAGCAGCATTACCAGGTAGCAAAGAAGAAGAAGAACATGATGACATATATTAACTGAGTTTAGATTGTACTTGCAGTATCGAACCTGGGCCTTAAGGGCTCTTGTATGTACGTATGTACAAAAAAGTGGCTCAATTTGTTAGAGTGTGCAGTTGGAGTTTGGTAAAATCCGGGACCTTTAGGTCAGAGTTCAAGTGCGGAAGGGTCACATACATAAGTTCCCATGGGCAAGGAAATAAATACAATTGCCTTTCTCCGGAGTGTCGGTTCTGTCCAAGAAGCAAATACATGGTGACTAAAGTACATATAGTGACTGTTGGTAGCATAGTGACTGTAATAGTAACAAGTGCTTAGTAACTGCAGTATCTAACCTGGTCCCTAGGACCTCTTTTAAAAATTTATGTATGTAGATATGTATGTATGTATGTATGTATGTATGTATGTATGTATGTATGTATGTAGGTATGTATGTATGTATGTATGTATGTATGTATGTAGGTATGTATGTCTATATATCTGTCTGCCTGCCTGGCTCTATCTTTCTGTTAGTCTGTCTGTGTTTGTTTGTCTGTCTCTGTGTCTCTCTGTCTGTCTGTCTGTCAGTTAATACACGTACATATATTTTCATACAGGACATTATTAGATTCTATAAAAATTAGTAAGTTTTAAGGCAAACATGTCTTTTTGTCTGTTTGTCTGTCTGTCAAAATACATATATTTCATATAGGAGTATTATAGCTATGCACAAACGGCAACACTGACCATGTAATGTTGTCCTACAGACCTAGAGATTCTGTCTGTGAGTCTGTCTGTGGTACTGGTGAAGACGTCAGATATCGTGTGTTTCCAAAAATGCAATGCAAGAGTGATCTATAGAATAATAAGTTGGCTCATAAGAGGTGTATAGAGTAAAGGACCTCTTATGACAGTGACATTCAGCATTAGATTGATTTAGAAATTCTCGAAGTGTTACCGTCTGACATACTGTCCCGACAATGCCAGACGTTCATACTGTGGAATCAAAAGAATGAGCGTAGCCCTGTAATATGAGTTAATACGTTACGAAATGACACACACACACACACACACACACACACACACACACACACACACACACACACACACACACACACACACACACACACACACACACACACACACACACACACACACACACACACACACACACACACACACACACACACACACACACACACACACAAACAAACGAACACAAACACACACACACACACACACACACACACACACACACACACACACACACACACACACACACACACACACACACACACACACACACAAACAAACAAACAAACAAACAAACAAACGAACACACACACACAAAACACACAAAAGCGCGCGCACACATACACACACACACACACACAAACAAACAAACAAACAAGCACAGACACGCACACAAACGCACTCACACAAACACCACGCCCGGCTGGAAGCAAAATAAAAGTGGGCAGCCTAACGCGCGCTAAAAGGTGTGGTCAAAGGCGCAATCATGACGTGATTTGTATTGGTCGCCAGGGAAGAGCCGATCCATGGGCAATAAGGTTTTAAGACAATAAGTCATAGATATTTTAGTTTTAACAGTCACGACACTTTTATAACATTATAAAAAGGACTTTAAAATTCAAAATCAGATTCTTCGAACTTTGTACCAAACACATATTTTCTATGGTCATGACCAGTAATGAAGTCATTTGCCACTTCCACAAGATTAAGGCTGTCAACATGGCTCTTGTGCACTTTTAAGAGGATCAAGTGGTTCAGACGCCGCTGAGACATCGTTGAGCGTAGGTAAGACTTTAGTAGTCGAAGGGCGCTGTATGACCTTTCACTTTCTGCATTTGTAGCTGGCATCACAAGCAATAGCTTTAATAATTTGGTGACTTGATACATCTGCTCCAATTGGCCTGCGGCGCATCCTTGAAAGAAGTTGAGGACATCAGATAGAATCACGTTCTAGAACTTTGTTGTAGGTCTTCGCCTGGCTGGTCAAAACGATTCTCAATGCAAGAAGTAATGAGGTCCAGTGCCTCAAAATAGATGACACGATAGTGGTCCTCCACTGTCGCATGTACGATAGGCGCGGAACCATCATCAAGGCGACGAGAAGTCTTGCGACGTCGAGGTAGGACAGACTTGTTAACATCAAGATTTGCAGCTGAAGCCTGTAGTCTTCTGCCAAACTGATCAAAGACGGCATCATTGCGCATTGACCTCGGGGTGGAAACAGTCATGCCTGTAACATCTGGACCTTCTGCTGCTGACATATCTACCTTCTGCATTGCTCTGCAGAGGTTGTCAGTTTGTTGTAAGATTAGTAAACGCAATGAGATGCCAAGAAAGTAGTCAAAGTTCATCATCTGAGAAGCAACACCTTGAATTCGTGCTTTCATTTCTGTATCCTTGACATAATCCAATGACTTAGCCCAAAGCTCCAAAAGAACACTATAATTATCAAGAATGCTCTTCAAAGATTCGGCACGGATAGTCCACCTTTTTGGACATAAAATACAAATTCTTGGAGGCAAAGTGTGCATTTCTTCCTTAAGTTCCTTAATGACAGCTTCAGGAGTAGGTAATTTCGTAATCAGTTTTGTGATCTCATGTGTGGTATCTAACGCATTCTGCATTATTTTGCACCTCTTGATGATATCAGAAAAGGCCAAGTTTAGCGAATGACCATAACAGTGGGTATAAACAGCTCTGGGCTCAGCTGCACACAAACGCCCCACCACACCAGATTTCACACCAGACATAGTAGCAGTCCCATCATAGCAATGGCCACGCACCTTTGAAACAGAAAGATTCATCCGCAAAAGCATATCAGTTATAGCAGCGTAGATGGTCTCAGCTCTAGTCAATGCTACATCATGTATTCCAACGAACTCCTTATAAACTTTGAACGTGTCACAAAACCACCTAAGACACACTACAACCTGCTCCATGTTAGAAACATCTGTTGTTTCATCAACCTTTACAGTGAAGAATGGTGCACTCTGAATTGATGCACCAATCTCTCGCAAAACACTCAAAGCCATCACTTTCAACATCTCGTTCTGCATGTTACCACAAGTGTATTTGTCTGTTTTTTGCTTTATTCAGTCTACAAGCATTGCATTGTCTTCCGAACGTAGATAAATCAGTCTCATGAAATTAGAATCTGAGTCGTCCTTGACACCACGAAAAGCAAGACCTTGTCTTGTAAGGAAGAAATCATTTGATAGAAGCTTTAGCAGGCTCTTTCGCTGTTCCAACCTGTCCCTTGCAAGCTGTAATGACAGCATTTCACCAGATCTCTTGTTGTAGCAGGAAGTGCGACCGTCTTCAGTACAGAATCTTTATGACAATGGCTGCCTTCATGATGGCAAACTTGGAAACAGCATCTCTCCAGTTTCAAAATCCACTTGAAATAAATGTTTTCTCCAGGCAACGAACAAAATGTAGATGATTGTTGTTATAGGCAACAACACATGTGAAACAAAGACAAGGTCTCGGTCTTCATCGTAGTGCAACCATGCCCATTTTTGAAATCACTGCCTCTTAAAGGAACACTTCACGCTGATTCCGTTCAAAACCCAAGTTGGGGAAAGTGAAAGTTCAAAGGCTGGTGCGCCTTGTCGCCAAACGGCAGTGGAAGTTGTGTACTTCCACAACACGAAGACATCTGATGGTTACAATCGCTTAGACTTTTACAAATTATAGAGCGGTCGGGAACTCAACGAAACACCTGTCAAGAAAAATAGACGATTCCACTGATGCAGTCGAAACAATATCAGCGTGTCACGTACACGAAGGCTAACATCCGTGTCTATTTCAAACCTTCAACTACTTTAGGACTCCGTTGCTAACCCCGCCGTGTATCCTAATTGAGAGCTCTAATGCGCTGTATAACCTTGTTTGATATCTGAATCTAAAATGACAAAGTTGCAGTATATTGCATATTTAATCATCTATACCCTTAACCGGAAGTGAATGTCAATAAGCAATTGGCGAAATACCATTTTTTCAAAAAGTGGGGCAGCCTGAGCCGCCCCGCTTCCGACGGCCCTGCACACACACACACACACACACACACACACACACACACACACACACACACACACACACACACACACACACACACACACACACACACACACACACACACACACACACACACACACACACACACACACCTGCCTTGCAACATCTAATCTGATCCGCCTTACATTGGCCGACATTTTTTTGATAACGTGCGCAAAGGCACCATCTCCTGGCAATAGAAGAAACTTTGATCCGTATGTTCAAACTACTTGCAATGCTAATAACTAAGTGTATAATCTTCTATAGATCATAAGTTGCTCAACAATAAAACTCAATTTCCTGTTATAAGCACATGCTTCTAACACGCAATTACTAAACTAAATAACTAGAAAAAGTAGTAAAATCAGAAAAACCGTTTTGAAAATGATAAATTGAAAAGTGAGATATAATGCCACATTGATGTCGTTATTTGCTTCCCATAGTCCTTACATGCACTGATGATATGCGAAGTTCATCCTTATGCCATTAACATACAAGAGAAATGACACGTGAGCCAAATCATGTAAATTCTCTTACAAAAAATGTGCTATGATGTCTTGCTATTGCAATGCTTTTTAAGTAGATACTTTTGAGTGTGTTACCAATAATTGACCAACGATAAAACCCGTATGAAAACTACATTAGTGGATGAAACTGGTACTACTACTGTAGTAGCTACATAACTTCCCAACTTCATATAATCAGCAAAGGCTTCAATAATATACATTGTTTTAAGGAGTAGATAGTCTCTGACATTGACACGATGATTGAACTTTAAATAATGAATACCTATACCAATAATTAGAAATAATTTTGAGAACTAGTAATGTTATTGTCACCAACTTAGCGTCATCCTACACTAATGTTGGCTTCTGAATACACCAAAATTGAATAATCATTATTAGACTTTTAAGTTCAAATGAATTTCAATTAGATATAAAGTATTTAGGTCATCCTTGAACAAATCGTTTCTGTTTCGCGTCCTGCTTGACTATCTCACTCCTAGGTTCAGTAATCTAGTTGCACATCCATTCACCTGCATGCCGGTCAACATGCGGATATAAGTCTTTCCACTTGCTTGTTATATAATTAATACCCAAATGTACAGCAATATATTAAGTATTTTCTTGTTAAAACTACAAGCATAAGTCTGTGTAATATACCTGTACTAAAATCAAACTGATACATTAATATTAATATTGATGTGTTAAAGATTATTTTAAATAGTAATAAATAAAAAAATAAACATAGATATTTTCATTTCATTACATATCTAGCAATTGCCAAAACCAAGTTAGCCTCAAAGTATTTCCTTCCTATGGATGTGTGTATGTGTAAAACAATTTTTTAACAAATCGCAAACTTTCCATACATAACAACTGTGACCATTAACATACCTGAAACTCGAAGAGTCTTGACACGTTTGCATCCCAATACTTTGAGATACAGAACTATAGCAAGAAAACTCGATCAATGAAAATGATACTTACTGATTATAGGCGCGTACTTCGTGCACGGGTATGATCTTCAAACAAGCAAACCATCTTAGCGCTACCAGCATCATGCAGGTGTTGAGAGTCGACTATTATCCTCGTCATTGAAAAAGGGAAGGAAAATTTGCAACATACGTTCTAGTTGATATCGCAAACAAGTGAGGTCAAGGGACTAAACAAACAGTTATGCCAAAATGCCATTTCTGAGTGTATTCTACAATACGGACTGACACTGTCTGCAATTGAAAGTGCAACTGCACTGCAACAAAGTTCTAAGAGTTCATGCCACACATCTGCTTTATCCAATTCACATGAGTCAAGACTTTAGTGTAAACTCCTAAACCGTTCACCTGGCCACATCCTTTTCCCCAGCTCACTATACCCGCCAACACAAAACGACGTCCGTACTCTTCGTTTTTAATCACAAGCGGACCACCACTGTCTCCTTCGCATGCGCCGTTGTAATCAGTTCCACACATCATACTGTTCGTTATTAGATAATCTGGATGCCTTCTGGAACAAATATTTCGAGAAGCAAGTCTCACGTCGCCTTTACGCAAGCACGTTGATCTACTAAGTGAAGAATTTACTCTTCCCCACCCAGTGACGATGCCTTCCATTCCAGCTCGAAGGTAAGATCCGTCTCTCTTCTCATTAGGCAAACAAACAGGAAAGACACTGTTGCAGTGACACGAAACCGCTTTTGGTAGTCTAATAATGGCAATGTCATTGTCTAGCGTACTTCTGCTAAAATTGGGATGAATAACTGTCGAATTGGGCTTAAAACATTGTGGATTTCCTTCAACATCGACTTCAGAGCAGTTTCCACATTGACGGCCAACACATACGCTGACGTTTGTAGTAAACACCCCTCCAAGATAAAAGCAATGAGCTGCCGTTACAATGCAATTGTCTGATACAAGAACACCTCCACAATGTTGGGCATGAGTAGCAGGACAAAGCATCGCTTGCCATGGAAATTGTCCGGCATAAGTTACATCTCCTCTTGCCACAAACGGCTTTCTTGCACAACTCCGTCCACAATCAGATGCTGCATTAGAGGCAAAATTAGATAATAAACGGACAAGAAATACGGTTATGCATGAATCTTACAACATCTAGAGTTTTGCTGACATCCAAACATATCTTCAGTCACCTGCAGATTTCCATATCTTCTAAACACAGCCTTACCGTTGTTGATAACGCATACGTATTCTCCTGCGTCATTTTTCGATACTTTGTTTATGTAAAGTAACATTCCATTCTTGGCTACTCCAATTCGACTACTAGAAATATTGACTGGCACAGTATTGTGGTACCACACAACGTGTTGAAATGGCATGTTGCAATTGCCGTCGCAATTTAGAAACGTGGCTTCATTTCTAATTGCAACTCTATCCGTCAGATCTAATTATTATTAATTACATCAAATATCAGTTTTGAGAAAACAGAAATTGCCCAACATTTACCTTCTTTGCAACAATATTTTCCGTCGCCAATGTATCCTGGTTTGCACATGCATTGCTCGTTTTGAATGCAATCTGCTTCTTCATGACATTCAGAGCAACTAAAATCTAAAGCAAGGAAAACAGTGATTATTCACTATAAAACCAGTCAATAACCTTGTTTTATAAAACATAAGTCTCATAAATTAGTTTATTAAATAATTATCGATTAATCTTTTTCAATGAATGGTAATAGTTTGTCGTTAAGTCACTATACAACGATTATAAAAGTGGAACAAACATTTTCGAGTCTGCATACGATCTATACCGGTAACCTATTTTGTATATTTATTTTATAATTTAATACAGTTTATATTAGATATTGTATAATTTTTCAATATTCTTAACGCTGCGGCCATTTTTAATTTTCAGACTGTTATTCTATAAATCATATAGATTTGACAGTCATACTCACAAAATACTTTCTATTGCTATTTTTGACAGAGATGTGTCTACTCTAAGCATTTGATATCGCATATAAACGCTTTTATTGCAGCAAATACATTACAAAGTCGGAAAATTAATTAAGGTTTATTATGATAGTTATTAGGCATATCCGATTTGCGATGCACCTTGTAGTGAAAGTGAAGGTCGAGACAAGGCAAGTTGCATCTTTAAAAATCGGCTCGTCTCAATAATAACTATCAGAAACATTGTCGACTGAACAATTATCGCAGATCGATGTGCGCGTGAAAACTTTGGTAGAGCTGCGACTCACTGTTTTGTAGATATGCATGTTTTTACACACACAGACACGGACACACAGGCAGAGACACAGACACAGACACAGACACAGACACACAGACACACACACGCGCGCACGCACGCACGCACACACACACACACACACACACACACACACACACACACACAAAGCCTTCGTTTGCATGTATAAATAGTGCTTTTCACTTGACAGACCCAGTTTGACTATAATGGTTGTGTGTATACCTTGACATACAGGAGGATTCCCCGACCATTTCCCATCTGATTGACATACTCTTGTTTTGTCTCCAGCAATGCGGTATCCTCTGTTGCATTCGTACACAGCAATAGAGCCAAGCAGTCTATTATGATTTAGAATGCTGCCATCTTCGATTGTTTCTTTAGAAATATCTGGGCATCGTATTTCTGCAAACAGGAATATAAGGATTAGAAATTTTGCATTTTAAGTGTTGCTAAGAATTATTCCTGTGACAACACCTTAATTAAGTTTGTAAAATACTTACGAGTGCAGGTTGGTGCAGTTCCTGACCATTTTCTGTTTCCTTGGCATCTTCTTGTTTTCTGTTTTTCGTCAGATAACTGATAACCTTGATCACAATAATACGTCAATGTGCTGTCAACGTCAAGCGCTCCATTATTGTCACTAAATTCAAGGTATCCATTCATGAATTGAGGAGATTCACAAAACGCTAAACGAAAATTGTAGAACTTTAGCCAATCATCAAGACCATGTCGTATCTTGTTACATAATCAACTAATTATATCAAGAAAATATTATGTGAGAGTACTAAAAGTAGCGAGGGTGCAGCTCTCTCTGTGCTCAGTCAACTGGGATTACTTTACTAAACTACCAACGTAAGAGAACAACACCATGCATGAACAGTAAGTAATTGCAAGCCTTCGGTTTCTAAGTTAGTGTAATAGCTGCAAATTTTCTGTATGTAGCAGAAACTTAACACAAACTGTTTAGTAAAGTTGCTGCAAAGTCAGCTTAGTCTTGCCTGAAGCCATTGCACTCATAAGTCACCCTGCTGTTATATCATGATATCCCGGGCCTCGATCGTTGTCAATGTAGATCAGGCTACCGTTTTGATGTTTGAAAGAGGTTCTAAAAGGCTATTGACAGAGAAATATATTCTAATGCAACAACAATTTGCTGCAAGGTGCTTGGTATAAACGAGAGGTGTGTCAGTGGTACCGCACACTAATTTTTTATATATTCTGGTTTCAAGTTGTTGACTAGTTTTGTTAGAAAACTAAAATGCATATGAGCGTTGAGCATTTTATTATAACCGAGCTATTATTAAAATTCTTTTAACTAAGTTAACAGTCACACACGTATGCAATTTGACGGGATGTTGCTCCACAGTCTGTTAGACAAACACTTTCCTTGCCTAATACCATCGCTGTAATAACCGTTGCGACAGGTAAAGGTAATTATTGAATTGTATGTAGTATTTCCAGTAAAAGATTCCGTTGGCAGCAGCCCTAGGTCTTCCACAATCGATATCTAAAAAATTAAGAAAATACATTTATAAGATGCCCACAGTCAACTACACCTACATCGACAAGATTGTGCTGTTCCTGACCACTGCTTGCTTGATAAACACCTTCTAGTATTCTTTGTCTCATCAGATAACTTGTAACCATTGTCACATTCGTAGGTTACTGTACTGTTGATGTCTTGCTTTCCCTCATTGTCACTAAAGATTAATTTTCCATTTTTGACATTCGGAAGAAGTTCACAGAAAGCTGAATTAGAAATATTAACAGATTCCCCAAAGTAGTACAAGTGGTCTCAAGTCACATCAAATAATTTGTTAAAAATTTGATGCACATAAACTTTCTTATTTTAAGTTTGTAATTAAAAAGTGCCTTCTGTTTCTCCAAGTAGGTGTAATCGCTGCAGAATTTCTAGTGTTTTTATATGTAGCCCGATTTAATTAAATAAACTTTAGAATAAACTTTTGATTGAGTTGCTGCATATTCAGCTCTGTTCATAATCAATTTGAATGTTCTATCAAATCTTTAGAAATCATTTAATTAGCCGTTCAAGTGTAAATTACGTGTTCACTGATCACCTCCAAAACCAAATTCTTTTAAAACATTGAGCTAAAGTTAAATGTAACTGCGCAACACATCACCGTATTATTTTAAACTTGCAAATTCATCAAGAGGTATAACAACTCTAGAGCACAGTAATATCAAAACATAAATTATGTACAAAACAACGTAATCGGGCCTTCATGCTACATTGATAACTTACGTATACATGAAGGTAAAGACGCGCTCCAAGTTCCGTTTGCCTGGCATTGCGCATACTCTGAGCCGTTCAAGTAGAATCCGCTGGTACACCTAAACCTTAATCTACCCAGATAAGAAAACTTTCCGTCTAGAATCGTATATCTCAGGTAAGAGGAGGAAAATTGAGGTTGACGACACTTGACAGCTAGAAAAGTGAGCGTTAAGCAAAAACCCACAACTTTGTGTGATTAGGGTCTACCAACCGTGACATGCTGGACGTTCCAATGACCACGACCCGTTAGATCGACAGGTACTGTACTTTCCTGAATTATTTGCAAGTAGGTATCCTGTTTCACAGCCGTATTTCAAAGTTGTGTACAACGGAAATTCAGTAATGTCAGGTGAAATGTTGGTGATTCGTCCAGGATGAGGAATTACAGGTCTTTCACAGTACACTGTAGTCAAAAATAAGTATTACATATATAAAAATAAAATAAAGTTATTTTTGCACACGCAGGCCACGTGCACACGCGCTAGAGTAATGCTATTTGTCTTACGTTCACACTTCAAATTCTTTGTTATATTCCACGTTTTGTTACTCTGGCATGTGATGACTTTAGGACCCTTCAAATGATAGCCCTTTTTGCATGTGTATTCAACAGTGTTTCCGTAAGAAAACACATTTCCAGAATAATTTCCGTTCTTCACAGTGGGCGGTAATCCGCAACTCACTGCTACGCAGACATGATAAAACAAAGATTTGTTAATTGATTAATTGATAACTATAAAGTATTCGGACTGCCTTACCCTGACATATTGGAGGATCTCCGGTCAAACTTCCATGATCACATTCTCGAGTTTCGTTTCCAATGAGATGGTAGCCTTTGTCGCAAGTATATGCTACGTGTATTATTTCTCCAAATTCATCAGTAGACGCCAAAGCATTCCCGTTCTTTGGATTGTCATATTTATTACAACCAGATACTAAGATAATACGAAACCTTAGCTTAAATTCAAAGTCTCACAATTTGCGGTATAGATTCATAAAACTGCAAAGAAACTATGCATGCAATTTTTCTCAATAAGCACTCATACAAAATTTTTAATTAAACTGTTTACCTTTGCACGTCGGAAACGGCTGACTCCAATTTCCACTGCTCTCACATGTAATCGGTTTAGAGGATGTGGGTTTATACCCTTGATTGCATTCCACTGACAAAAACCCACCCACGGAGTCATTCGTGATGCTGTATTTGCCATTGACAAGAGATTTAGGAGTAATGCAGTGAACATCTATCATACAAACATCCCTTTACATACTAAGACTGATTTACACGCAAGCTGAGCGTCAGTCCAGCCTTTTGCCAAAGTCTAACGTCAGCGTCCTACTGTATACGTGTTCACATTTCGGCGAGACGCTACGTTCTGACCAGCGTCAACATTTTGGTTACGACTCAAGGGTCTGCGTAACGTAAACCGGAAATAGTGCGGTTTGTAAGTAACAATCAGCTGTCGCGCATTCACGTGGTGTAGTTGTTATGTACGACGAAGATATCAACAAGTAAAAGCAGAAAATCTTTGTAAGAACGCGCTCAGACATATATTACTGTAAATCAACATGTTTCAATGTTTGAGTAATTCCTGTAAACCAGCCCTTAGTAGGTATACAAGCGAGCATAAGCGAACGGTAACTACAACGTTTACGTATTCAATTGACGAACTGAATAAATAACATTGACAAGTGATCCCTTACCTGCGTAAACTTCCACTTCACAGACTTCAAGAAAAAAATTTGCTCTTACAGTCAACCAGACGTAACTTCCAGTAGCGTAGCAGATAAAGATTGGTGATTGTCCTTGGCTTGCTTGATATGATGACCCGCACTGTCGTCGTACATCGTTCACATCGCTGGAGTTACCAACGCCAACATTTACGATGCCGAGTCTGCTGTAATAGCGAGTTGGTCTAAAACCTTTTGGTGGGTCTCTCAAATGCAAACGAACAGAAAGAATCGGTTGTCTTTGATAGAGAGAAATGCGAAGAAACTGTAGTTTGTCGTTTTTTCTGTAATTATTGACAGCGCAGAACCTAAAACCAGATCCTTTTGATTGGCCGATCGATGATTTGCCATCTACAACATTAGCAGCGCTTGCCGTCAAACCATGAAAAGTAAATGGTCCGTCTGACAACGACGTAAGTCCAGGAGCAGTCAAATTCATAGGACCTTAGTAGATACGAACAAACTACATACCATTTAGTGCATATCATCCATGTTCTATTTTACGTACCAGTGTATGCTCGAACTTCGCAAACTTGAAGATGCCATCGACTGTTTCGTAATACGACCCAAATGTAGCGTGCTTGATTCATGCAAACAAACACTGGCGATTGCCCGTGCGTAGAAGCATCGTACACTTTATCGCTACAACGTGTAGCAGAATCGATGTTGGAGCTGTTGCTGACACTGACCGTAAGTCCATTCTGTTGCCTTCGGCTGTTCAAACCGTCTCTCAGATATAATTTTACGTATGAAATGTCCTCCTGTCGTGTCATTTCTATTTTTAGGTACTTCAATGTGTCTCGGCCCGTAGCTGTAACTGCACATTTCATAAGACCGTCAAACGACCTGCCGCTACTTCCCTCTCTGTTGTCTCCGTCAATCGCATTGGACGCTTCAGCCCGTTCATTTCGATAAATGAGAGCATTTGGAGAAAGCGTAGCTGAAGCAGTATGTAGAAATATTTCATTTCCTGCAAATGTCAATCATACCGGGTTGTACTGCAAGACTCTTCAACTTTACTGTAAAGATTTCTCAATTACCTTCAGAACGTTGAAGAAGAAATAAACTCGTCGTAGTCAGACATAAGAAAAGAATCACATTCCACTTCATGCTTTAGCTAATCACTGCAAAAGATGATAAAGACAAAAATTATATGTTTAGGTGATCAACCGTGCACAAACACTTACACGTGCACGCCTACGCAAACACGCTTACGTATTACGCCCACACTCACGCAAACACAAACACAGGGTCAGGCAAGGTAAAGCCAAAACGCGCACGAACGCACGCACGAGCACACACACACACACACACACACACACACACACACACACACACACACACACACACACACACACACACGCAGCCTCATAAACCGAAAAGTAATTTTTGCAGTTAGTGTTCGCAGGATTCAAACCTAGAGCTAACAGCTAGCCTTCTCGCGCTGGAGCAATTCCGGTAAAAGCTCCTCCTCGTCGTGTGATTCACGTGCAGTTAGCTCACCGACTGCGCGGAAGAGCCTGGCTTGCGAGGCTAGCCTTCGATCGCACGCCGCGGTCATCGATTCAAATCAACGGTCAATTGGGCGGGTTCGGGACGGTACAACTACTACTAAGCTGCTAGGGTAGCAAAAGCGCAACGCACACGTAAACAAGCCTGAAGTAAACACAGACTACATGAAAGTCAACCTAAGCTCGTACGTGAATGCAGATATCTACCCTAGATAAAGAGTGCCGTTCCAAACACACTCACGAATGGACACGACACGACACGACACGACACGCACACGCACACGCACACGCGCTCGCACACGCACACGCATGCGCACACGCACACGCACACGCACACGCACACGCACACGCACACGCACACGCACACGCACACGCACACACACACATACACATACATACACACGCACAGACACACGCACACACGCACACACATACACACGCACGCACGCACGCACACGCACACACATACGCACACACACACACACACACACACACACACACACACACACACACACACACACACACACACACACACACACGCACACGCACACGCACACGCACACGCACACGCACACGCACACGCACACGCACACACACACATACACATACATACACACGCACAGACACACGCACACACGCACACACACACACACGCACGCACGCACGCACACGCACACACATACGCACACACACACACACACACACACACACACACACACACACACACACACACACACACACACACACACACACACACACACACACACACACACACACACACACACCATTCTACATGAGTACGTAGATGATCTAGGCTTACAGAACAAGTGCAAGCAACTCACCTAGGAAAAACGTAGATCCTTCCAAACCGACGCCTGGTTTCTTTCTAGTCACACTGCTACTCCGTCAATGCCCAGCTGGTTGCAGTGCTGTAGCTAGAGTGATGCACTTATCAAGGTAACTCCGCCTATCAATCTGCCTACAATAATTAAGTCACCGGTGCACTGTCTGGTGATGGTGCTGAAATGTAGGAAACCGTACGTTCTGTGCTTTTCTCTGTTTCTTTGTTGATAGGAAAGATGTATCCTTTCTGAAAGTCTGACTAGTAAGGCATGTCTATGACAGTCAACGCAACTCTTGACTCAAAGGTTGCAAGCGTAGGCGCGGATGTGGTTAATTAAGCCCGGCCCCGTTCTTTCCGTGATAAGCAAAGGTCAACTTCCGACCCGGTAGCGGAATTCCAAAACAATTTCACTATTGTCTAACGTGTGCATGGCTACAGTTTCTTAGGGGTACAGTGTAGTATAGAGTATGGCTTGCTATTTGTGTCAAATATAGACAAGGAGATGAGGCAATGAGATTAGGCGATGAGACAATAAGATGTGACAAATGAGATGAGGCGATGAGACACCGAGATGAGGCGATGAGATCATGCGATGAGACCACGAGATGAGGCGATGAGACCACGAGATGAGGCGATGAGACTGTAATATCCTGTACTCTAGTACGCGAACGCTCGAGAACGCCCACTTCCGTCTGTCGACATGTCTGTCTGTCTGTAACTTGCTGATCGACACGACGCCGGTCTCAGATCATCGCGAAACGCGGTGGGCCAGTCGAGATCGCAAGTCCGAGACGAACGGTCGAGGCGGATTGAGCCGGAGTTTGTTTGCTTAGTCAATTAACAAGTATGCGGATGTGACGTGGAATCGCCAGCCACTGTACGCCATTCTCTAATTCCCAGAGTGCAAGAAGCGCCGGATCACGGGCCGCTTTTGCGTGCGTGCGTGCGTGCGTGCGTACTTGCGTGCGTGCATTTGTCACGGGTGGTGCGTCTTCTTTGCAGAAGTGGCGTACAACGATAGATTGCTACCGCTCACATTGCCACCGCCCATAGAGCGGGTGTACTAGTGAGACTGTAATATGAGATTGCAATATGAGACTGCATCAACATGAGATTACCGCATGTAGCTACTTTTGGGGACACTGCATTCGAAAACGATTATATAACTATATTTTATCTACTACAGAGAGTATAGTTTTTAAAGATTTTCACTCGTGTTCTTGTGCGATTGCATCAAGGCTGCGGTTTGAGCTCCATACAATGCCTACTGTACAAACTTTATGAACCTAGCCTTTCGTAACAGGTTGGTAGCCTCGGCCTCCCAGACCCGTGTAGCGCCCATTCAAAATCGTTCTCTTCACACGGGTCTGAAAGGCCAAAGCTAGCCGGTTGGAGAGTTACCACATGTCGTACGGCCAATTCACAGCAAGACTCGGACCTGAATTTGCATGATGGTAAAAGAGCATGATAAGGCAATGTCGAGCCTGTTTTACCAACGACGGTCAACTTGCAGCTTCTGATTTAACTAAGCTGGTGACGTATGAAAACACGTTACCTCAACATTTGAAGGATGACTTTCAGCTAGAAACAGGTATGTAACATGTTTTTAATAATTGACGCAACTGCATGCTTACTTGAGGTTTTTAGTCTAGGCTATACAGATATGCATCTACTATTTTACTCAGATGAAAAACACCTTCGCTTGCTGCTGCAGTTTGTCAGTGGAATAACAGCAGTTCCTCCGATGGGATTAAACATGCCGGATAGCATCACTGTTTCAATATCCGGTCACATTATCCAAACTGCTCGACATGTGCCATGATATTAGAGCTCCCTAGTAACTGCAACTCGTATGACAAGTTTTCTGACGCAGTCAAAACAGCCACTGACCTTCAAACCATGGGTTTTGGCATTGTATAATTAAAACACATTTTAAATTTTGTACTACTTTCTTTTCTATTTGACTAAGCTTTTGGTAGATGCATGTTGGGCTCTATGGTTATTGTGTTTGAATACAGTAAAGAATTGTATAACAAGACTCTTTTTGAATTTTGTAGCAATATATATATATATATATATATATATATATATATATATATATATATATATATATATACATATATGTATATATGTAATGTACACACGAACTTCAAATTTCTCCTCTCTACGACAACATTTGATTATAAGACCTACTTCAAAAAATTCTTTCTTTGTCCAACTGCAGTTCAGTGCACGTATAGGAATAATTAATGCAAGAGATCAAATGGCGAAGAAGAAGCCTCACAAAGTTCCGTCGCTCCATCCTTTTATATTGTAGCTAGGGATTGCATGGACTTGACAAGCGAGAAACACCTTTAGAAGCTGAATGCCACCTACAGTCAACTATTCACACTACAGTATGACAAATCGTTACTACACCGTGCTGTATCTAGCACTGTAGATAGTAAAATATTTTCCGATATCAATTTGTAGGTCGACAATTAGACCAAACTACTGTCGTTAGAACGGAACTGAGTGCATATTTATACTGTACATTTCAATTGTCTTGGACATGATCGCGCGAAACGACAGCTACATAGCATGTTTAGATACGTAGTCTAGATTACTAGAAAGTTTGCATGCCTATTTCCATGACAGGGTTTCAACAAATACGTATTGTCTACCTAGGGCGCGACGTTTTAGTAGACCTTTACGGCGTGTTGCTCATCAAGGCAAGGCGCCTAGGGATAAAATAAAACTAGAATTATAACATTATTGTATTATAACAATACAATAATAATTTAATACAGTAGTATAACATTACTGTATATATATATATATATATATATATATATATATAGGGAGGGAAGGAGGAAGGAGGGAGGGAGGGAGGGAGGGAGGGAGGGAGGGAGAGAGGCAGGCAGGCAGGCAGGGAGGGGGAGGGAGAGAGGCAGGGAGAGAGGCAGGCAGGCAGCGAGGCAAGGAGGCAGGGAGGCAGGGAGGGAGGGAGGGAGGCAGGCAGGCAGGGAGGGGGAGGGAGGGAGGAAGGGAGGGAGGGAGGGAGGGAGGGATGGAGGGAGGGAGGGAGAGAGGGAGGGAGGGAGGGAGGGAGGCAGGGAGGCAGGGAGGCAGGGAGAGAGCTGGCAACGGAGAAAGAAGCATCTAGTTGGTTGACAGTACTACCTATTCAGCAACATGATTTCCACCTGCCTAAAGATGATTTTCGGGATGCTTTATGTCTGAGATATGGATTGCCATTGAAAGAAGTTCCATCGCACTGCCCTTTTGGCTCAACGTTTGGAATTGATCATGCAATGATATTTCCTAAAGGTGGTTTTCCAACGTTGAGACACAACGATGTAAGAGACATCACAGCAGATTTGCTATCTGAAATCTGCTCAGATGTTGCTGTAGAGCTTCCTTTTCATCCCCTTTCTGGAGAAAGTCTTCAGTGGCGTACTGCAAATTCTGATGATGAAGCATGACTAGACGTATCTGCACGTGGAGTTTGGCAAAGAGGTGAAAGCGCAATTTTTGACATTAGGGTCTTCTATCCTAACACGTCAATTTACTGACATACCAACCTCTAACAAGTATTAGTATATAGCTAACAATAAGTATATAGCTAACATCATTTCAAACGATCAAAATACCTCTTATGCACAAACAATGTCTATGATTAGATGCAGACTAAGGTTTGCTCTATTACGATTGGCAATTCTATGTGTTTGAGGGACAAGACCAAAACTACATTGTCCGCTCAAATTGGACATGATGGACATTGTGCAAAGTGAAGCTCGTCTCGAGCTCATTCAATAAGTCTCTTTCTTGTTGCTCCTTTTACTTGACATATCTTTTTGTGTTGCAATGAATACCGGTATATGTACGGTATGGACGTAGTGCAAATTTATTCAAATATATGTTGTCTATAACTGTACTATATTATTGTATTATAATTAACAAAAATACTTGACAATATATACTACATTTAACTATTTAGATGACGTTTCTTGCATTAATTCTTGATGTTTTTTGTAGAATTCTTTTCTCCACAAGTTTACGTCATGGATAGACAACCTTCTTGCAGCAGCAGAACATCCAAATCGCTGTCGACTGGCCGTCACGTTTCATGTTCGTTCTATGAGAAAAACTTGATACCTGAATCGCTAGACAAATGAACAACGTTGTTCACTGTTCACGTACGCAGTGCAAGTAGATATTATAACCAGGTACGTAGAACTAGAGCTGTCTAGTACGTATAACTAAGTTGTTTAGTGCGCGTTAGCCTAATCCACATGTGTGGATCGGAACGATGTGGATTTAGTCTGACACGTAATGCAAATAATGGTAATTGATATAAAAAAAATTTTGCACAACTTGATGACGTCCAATTTTTTGATATCTCTTTTATAGAAAATGTAGTATTACTCTAGTGGGAAGTGCAATAATTGTGCAAAGGACTAACCAAAATAATCAGAGAGTAAGCGGATCCGAAGCTAATTGAGAGACAATCAGCACGAATATATATATATATATATATATTAAGAAATGTCTTTCAACGTGCTCTAAATAACTATAATTATTTTGCTAAAGAAGTGCCTTCGAATAAAGTGAATAACATTTTACGACTAACACTCCCAATTCCAATATGTCGTAAGCTATAACATTCTAATCTGCTCTACCTCTACATAGCTGCAAGAAATTAGGTGTCACTATACTAGCAGCAGCAATTGGCCAAAATTCTAAACAGTCCTGTAGTAACTCTAACATGCATCTTCCACATGCACATTTTCCAGACAGCTGACAACTTCGCTAAACGACGGTCGTTTCCGAGCTCTTTCTGCCCAGCAAGCTTGCATTATGGTTTCATATTCATCGGGGCAATCGTCTGGAACGACGAGACGCTCGCCTCTTTCCACTGCGTCGTCGACTTCGTGAGCAAACCAATACTGTTCGAAAGGAAAGCCACGTCACCAAATCTTCCAAAGCACAATGACAAAACTAAAGACAAAATATATGAATAAATACAATGAAATTAACATTATCGAGTACTTGTAGATATCGATGGATTCATCGTAGATCTCTCGTTGTGCTAACTCTGCTGCACTCCATGCATCTCACTGTCCCAATACTATCTTCAGACAAATCTCTCATCTCACCTAGAAGTTAGTTTTCAGAATTATTGCTGCTTAATGAATTGTTTTGCTTTGACCGTCGGTTTTTGTGTGCACCATCAAAGAGTCTTCCAAGACCAAAATCAGCCACTTTGACAATCCAGCTTTCGCAAACAAGTAAATAGTCACTTTTCAGATCTCGATAAATTCTCGGTTTGTTCAACTTGTGAAGAAATTCCATTCCTTTAGAAGCGTCTAGAGCAAAATCTATTTTACGATTTTGATCTATTTCAATGCTGACGTCATTCAGTACGTGACGTAATGAAACTAGACGACGAGAAACGGTCGTGCTTGATGACTCGTTTCCCCGGCTCCAATGAAAAGTACAATGTTTCGATGACTCATTGTTTGCGTAAATTTAATTTCTCCCGCAAATTTCAATGACGATTGTACTTCATCATTGTCAATCAGCATTTTTACAGCAACATCTACATTACGGTCTTACGCTTTCCACACCCTTCTCGAAGCTCCTCCTATTTCGTCATGCAGTTCTATTTCTTTCCAGCTGATCTGTCACGCATTATTCAAAATTTGTATGTGACGACAAAAAACCGGTTCTCGCTCTTTTCGTTATTTGATGATGCGCTGTATTACAAAAACAAATAAAGTAATAATATCTATAAGAAGAATAACTCCGGTTCCAATGTAATAATAAGTTGCGTCTTGACAGTGAGGACCAGTGAAGCCGATAGTACATATACATACGGGAACTTGCGTTAAGCTGTTGCTCACCAGCAGACATCTTCCATGACGACAGGTACCTGTGACACAAACGTTGCAGTCGGTCAGCCTCGATGATCGCTCATCTCTCGTCGTCGTTCCGTTTGGACATTTCCGGCAATCGGTCGTCTCTACATCAGAGTAAAAACCTACTTTGCAGACGTCGCACGGAAAACGAGAAATGTTGCTCGACCCTAATCCATCGGTAAATCTCGCTTTTATGTAAAGTAAACCAGAGGGCTCTAAACTTAGTAGATATCTTTGCCGGAAATCCAGAGATGAAGAGAAAGACTTATGTGGCATACCTTGTAGTTTTTCGAATGCGACAAAATTCGAAGTGTGCAACTAAACAATAAATATCCACAAATTCAAATTTCTATCGAAATTAAAACTTCTGTTTCCAAGTAACAAAGGACACCTAGATGCAACCCATAGCATTTCACTTTGAGCTGTTGCTGCAAAATAGCAACTAAATTCAGTGAAAGTTAAATGTGCAAGTTTGTTTTTTGGTTCTAAATATTTTCATGAATTATTAATCATGTTATATCTCCACAATTCTAAGTTCACATTGAAATGAAATTCATATCCACCAAAAACAAACATGTCGACTCCTATAAATGCAGCAGCATGACCACATCGAAGTGAGGAGGCGCTCCCTGCAGAGTCGTTAGTAATGAATCAGGTTCCTGACCTACTACTCTCGATCATTTTCGCTTTCATCCAATGTCTATGTGTAAGAGAAAATAGCCAAAGATCATTAAAGACGTTATATTCATTACAACCTCCAAACAACAACGCTGACGTCGAGTTGATAGTGAAGACTGTAAAGGCATATCTAGAAGGCGTAGGACTTGAAATTATTCGCATGTGATCTCTTGAAGTGATCAACATTGTGTACCTACGTGAAACCACCAGAAACACATTTTTCTGCATATGGATACTTACAGTCACCGACGTCATCATTTCTTTAGGTATATGTATTCCTGTAACGTTGAGATATCCTTTCATTTGCCATCGCTTCGTGCCTAAGTTCATCGATCAAATGGCTGGTGGCGCAAACCGTACATCGTGGGACGGTAAGACAATCCAATAGTGAGTCTCTCCACAAAGACTAAAATCCGTAATCTGATGGAATTAGAAAAGTTTGGTAAATTCTAGAAAAACGCCACGACAGTTTTCCACCACATTGTGTCTCTGCAGACTCCAAGTATTTGAGCTACAAAATTCATTGAATTGAGGAAAGTAATACTTAATACCATGACTTGCAACTCGTACAATATATCGGTTTTTTGTATGGTCGTTATTGCATTCGTCCTGAACAGTAAATTATACGAAGACTTTACCGAATCTAAATCGTATTCCTTCTGAATCTGTTCGACAAAAGCGAGTTAGAGACAGACAGCTTAATAAATAAATTTCGAAGAGTACTTATATAAAGAATCTCCCTTGCATCATTAACAAAAACAACATCCGAAACGGTCTCCGCAATTATTTTCAAAGTATCATATGGAAAGCAAAGCTTCGTTTTATTCCAAATAGATTTCTGCACGAAATATTTCCAAATGCATTCGTCAACCATAGCTAATACTTGCGTCTTTCCTGACCAACCACCAACTAACTGTAAACTATGAAAGAAAGGAATAGTGTAGTTTCCTACTTTTTCCAAAGTATACGTTTTATCACAATTTTGTTCCTAGATGTTCGGCAGCCTACGATCCCTAGAGTGATGAGAAATTGGCTAGAAATAGAAACATGTCTTAATTAATTAAAGTGATAAAATCACACAGCCCAGTCTGTAGCCCACAAAATCGTCTCCTTCGTCATACGGTAGAAAACGAAAACATCCTGACTACATGAGCACAGTGTCCGGTTCCCGTAAGACACTTTCAGCCTCCCGTGAGTCTGGACTCACCGCGCCTACTTTCACACACTTTCTTCACTAAGTGTCACCCATACGTCATAGCCTTGGCACCCCACGTGACTAAATAGTATATGTGTCACAAACTCAATTAGCTTATATCTATCTAATATGTAAACCAGCAGATTGTGTATCACGTCCAAGCTTCCGAACAGCGCATTGTGACTCTCCACGGTGAGTGATTTACCACATTTACGCTATCCAAATCTCAAGACGACTTCAGCATGTGGAAAGATGAGTGTCTTCCTAGCTAAGTTATTGTCCTACTCGCGTAGACTGGCGAGCCTGCCAAGGCTAGGTACAGCGATCCGGAATGCGCGTGCACTTCACTCGTTGTTTCGTCGCACATCCGCTATCTGTACGGCCCTTGCTATTGCAGACACTAATGACCAGTAGGGCGCGCAATGGCAACAAGAGACACATTGACGTGGGATTGCAGTCCGCTCTCAGTGTTTTCAATTCTGATGACTTTCGGGAGAGTAAACATGAAGTCTCCAAGACCATTCTAGAGGGAAAGACATCTTTTTCCGCACAAACATCTATAAGCTAATTGATTTTGTGACGTAGGTACTATTTAGTCACGCGGGGTGCCAAGACTATGACGTGGGGTGACACTTAGTGAAGTAAGTGTGTGAAAGTAGGAGCGGTGAGTCCAGACTCACGGGAGGCTGAAAGTGTCATATGGGAACTGGACACTGCCAGCTCATGTGAGTCTGGGGACGAGGCTAGAGTATTGCAGGTCCAAGAACTGAAACGTCCAAACTTATTAAAAGCTGACAATGACTGTTAAAACTCCAAATGTTTTAGTATCTTTGCTTGCGAAAGTTGTAGGCGAGATATTGTCAAGTGGAAGTTGCTGTACTCCGTTTCTTGGGTTTCGACTTGAAGATGAGTTTTTGCTTAGCTTGTAATGTGCAATAGAAAGAGTGAGCAGACATACGTACAATGAGAATTCCATAACGATTTCATGATGGCTTTTGGCAATAACTTGCTAAAGCAAGAATATAAATGAAACAGAAACGCTTTGTGATTGTCCAACAATCTTAATTAATAAGCGATATTGCAAATGTATGCACGTATATATTACCGCTATACGGAAGGCTATTGTCTATTGGTATTTGAAATACAAAGAATAAACAAACAAACGAGCAGAGACCTACCGTCATTTAAACAAACAAACAGACAACAATGCTATACTGTACTTCCTGGCAACGAGCGAGTTTCCAACCTCCATTTGGTCGCTCACAAAGATTTGATATAAGTGTAATATTATTAGATACTGGCAACGGCGTGATCAGATGCAAAGAATCATGATTTTGATGATTCAATTATACTCTAAATTATTTTTCAAATACATGTCTAAAGAGTTTTCCAAAATTAATATGCAAAATGTTGAAAACATTAGTTTTACAGAGTTTCTTATCCACCAGCACAGAAAACAAATCACAGTAGCTATTGGAAATCCATTGCTAAAGATCTCTTTTGGACTGCGCCATTCTCCTGCAGTCCAAGATCAATATCGCAGCCGCATATTTTCAGTGCCTAACTAAACCAAAGTGAAATTACTCA